>NC_044978.1:106292643-106413468 GCF_008728515.1 Papio anubis
GGTGGCAAGTAAGCCATGCAGATATCTTTTGGAAGAGTATTCCAGGCCAAAGGAGCATCAGATGCAAAGGCCATGGGACTGGAATATCTCTCACCCATTCAAAGAACAGAGCAGGCCAATGGAAGTGGAATGAACTGAAGGAAGGGAAGAATAGGAAATGATGTCACAGGGGTGCAGTTATTAGGGCTATGTAAGTCTTTTGTAAAGACTCAGTTTTATTTTCATTGAGTGGGAGCCATTGGAGGCTTTGATTAGAGGAGCGATGTTGTATGACTTATATATAAAAAGAATCTCTCTGCTCTGCTAAATATAGAGAGAAGTGGGATTAGGGCCAAAGTAGGGAGATCAGTTAAGAATCAATTAAGAGGCTCTTCATAAAAAATCAGATGGCTCCAATCAAGTTGGTACAGTTGAGATAAGAACCTGGCAGGCTTAGTGGGTAAGACCTATAAGATTTCCTGTTGGATTAAATGTAGTGTGTGAAGGAAATAAAGGAGTCAATATAATTCCTGAGTTTTTGACCAAAACATTTTCAAGAATGAAGTTGCTATTTGCTAAAATGAGGAAAACAGAAGGAAGAGCAGATTGAAGCCAGGAGGGCAGAATAGGATAAGATCAGGAGCTGTTTTGGACATATAATATTTGATATCTTATTAAATATCCAAGTGGAGATTAAATGGGTGCTAAAGCTGTACTGATATGAGAGGGTTCAGCTCTAAGGCATTTGGCCTAATAGAAGTGGGAATATAATCATTCAAAACCAAATATTTTTATAGATTGTTTTAATGTTAAGCACAGTACTAGGTGCCAGGATGTAATATTAATAAAATTGATATAATGCCTGCTCTCAAGGCACATAATGGTATATAGTTTGTCTTATAGGTGATTGAGTTATGTAGTGTTCACAAACATGTAATCTCAGAAAGGAATCCTTGTGCCATTATCACATTGGTACAACTATACCTAGGAGTTTAATTCAAGGGGTTGTCCTCTTGAAAGGAGTTTGCTTTTTTCCATGCATGGACCTCCTTCCTAGAAGTTCTATTATGGCAGACTATTAATTATAAACAAGGCTTTTCATATTTACATCTGTTATTTACATTCAGTGTCCACTTGATATGGTTTGACTGTGTCCCAACCCAAATACCACCTTAAATTGCAATAATCCCCATGTGTCAAGGGTGGGGCCAGGTGGAGATAATTGAATAATGAGGGTGGTTCCCCCATACCCTTCTCATGGTAGTGATTAAGTCTGATGAGATCTGATGGTTTTATAAATGGGAGTTCCCCTGCACAAACTTCCTCTTGCCTGCTGCGTTGTAAGACGTGTCTTGCTCCCCCTTCACCTTCTGCCATGATTGTGAGGCCTGCAAGTGGAACTGTGAGTCCGTTAAACCTCTTTTCTTTATAAACCCAGTCTTGTGTATGTCTTTATCAGCAGCGTGAGAATGGACTAATACACCATTGTTCTTTCCTGTTCATGTTACTGGTAAAATTCAAGTATTGAGTTGTCTTTGATGAGTGCTGCCCTCCCAGTATCATGGACATATAGGTGGTTGGTGTTGATGTTTTCCTGGCTAAATAGTCATAACTAAAAGGTGACTTATTGACTAGACTTGTTTGTTCTATATTTGAGTGCTACAAATTTTTGCTACTGACATTTCAAGATCTGATATTCTTCTCTTAGTAACTCTGCATGTAGTTTTTGAAGAGCCTACTAAGGCACTGAGTAAAATAAATAAATTTCTAATAATGCATCTACCCAGATAAAAGTGGGAGTTCTTTGGTTTCTTATCATTTTTGCTTGTTCTTGTTCTTTTTTTTTTTTTTTTCTTTTTTTTTCAAAAGGGTGTTTTAGGTCTTTTGGATACATTTGAGAGGGTGTTATGCCTGCCATTTTTCCATTATGAAAGACTGCTGTGCTAAACGTTGGTACTTGATTCTCAAATCACAGCATCTTTCCTTTGAATCAAAGAAGAGAGCAAATAGCTGTCTATTCAGGGAACCAGGTAGCACTAACCACTCTCCATTCTCAAACACTAAAAGTAATTTAAGCTACCGCAGACCCAGCACTGCTTTGGTAGTATCCCCCAGAGAACAAAGCAGTTAAAGCAAAATTTCATGTGGTTTTCTTTCATGACCTGAGCTCCTTCTGAGAAATATATCAAGAGGTATGCAGGAATATTTCGAAACTGTTTCATTGACAGTATTCTAGTGGAGGTCTTTATCAAATAACAACTGTGAAGTCATATCTGGCAGTATGAGGAATGCTATGATTCAGATTACAGCATGGTGGCTCACTTCTAAGAATTTCCACATCCAGAAAAATTTTTGAAAGGATGAAGTTAAAAAAAAGAAGAAGAAAATCTGGATATATGTTTTTCAAATGTCCTCATTTAAAATCCATTTTTTTCAACATTTATTTTAGATTCATCGGGTACATGGGCAGGTTTGTTACATCAGTGTATTCTGTGATGCTAAAGTTTGGGATACGAATGATACCATTACCCAGGTATTGAGTGAACATAGTGCCCAATAGGTTTTCTACCATTGCCCCCCTCCCTACCTCCCACCTCTGGTAGCTCCAAGTTTCTATTGTGGCCATCTTTATGTCCATGAATACTCAGTGTTTAGCTCCTGATTATACGTGAGAACATGCAGTATTTGAAAAACCTGAACATTTATATAGGTTAAAATTGGGCTTAGTGTGGAAGCTAACTAAATGTGACGACTTCCATCCTAAAACAAAAGTCAGTGTGTATGATCTATATAGCTCAAAAAGGCATCACTTAGAAAGACAACTCTTTGTTGTCAGGATTTTTCCATGTAATGTTTATACTTTTACCAATTTTACGTATATTCATAAAAGTCAATGCCGTTGATTTTTCATCTTTTTTTGTTTTGTTTTTTGACAGAGTCTCGCTCTGTCACCCAGGCTGGAGTGCAGTGGCACGATCTTGGCTCACTGCAAGCTCTGCCTCCTGGGTTAACCCTATTCTCCTGCCTCAGCCTCCCGAGTAGCTGGGACTACAGGCGCCCGCCACCACGCTTGGTCAATTTTTTGTATTTTTAGTAGAGATGGGGTTTCACCATGTTAGCCAGGATGGTCTTGATCTCCTGACCTCATGATCCACCCGCCTTGGCCTCCCAAAGTGCTGGGATTACAGGCATGAGCCACTGTGCCCGGCCTGATTTTCATCTTTTAAAATTTTACAAAAATGCTGTCATAGTGTGTAGATCCTTTTGATGCTTGCTTTTAAAAAAAAAAAAATATATTAGATTTTTGTGTATTATCCATGTTTGTGACTTTAAATATAGTACACTGATTTTCTACTACTCTTTAAAATATCATTGTACAAATTAACCTTTTACCCAATCATTTATCCATTCTGCTACTGATAGATGTAGGTATTTAGGGCTCTTCAAAAAACCTTGAAGGAAAAGAATTGACAGTCATAGACAATTTCTCAACTTTTCTCAACATCTTGATATACTTATTTGTTGGGCCTCTATAAATTCTAAAGTTTCACAGAAGTTTTTTTAGGGTAGGGACAAAATATCTCAAGGTGGAAATAAGAGTTCTGAATCTTAAAACAAGGACAGAAATGAAGTAATTGACAACCAAGGAACATGGCAGACACAGAGCTTCCCCTACTATTTTAATAGAACCAAAACATGATGTTTCAGTACAGTTCACGAACTTTTTCTTGTTTCTTAGCTCTATTGTCTGCTATATGCCACTTTAGTATAGCAATTCTGAATATTTATTTTCTGTCAATGTATAAGAGGCTCTATTCATGCAAAATATTTCAAAGATCAAACTTGCTGATGTCTCTAAGCCATTCAATATGAATATAAATCCAATGAATATCCTCATTCTTTTAGATCTTCCCAAAAATAAATGGTACACATGTGTGGCTATTCATCAGAATTCCCTGGGGATCTTTATGAAAATACATACTTACATAACACAACCTTGGAAATTATGATACAACATTTATAGGACAAAGGAATTGCATTTTTAATTTTAAAAATCCTTAGATGATTCAAAAATTAGTTGAGATACAACTTCCCCAAGTATAAAGCTTAAAATTTTAAATAGTGTTTCCTAGTGGAGATGGTCTGAAAATTAGTCCAAAGAAATGATACAAATTTAAAAAAATAAAATGTTTTACCTCGAAATCTTTGGCCAGAATTAAGTCGGTCTGCTTTAACTACTTATATTCTGAAAATGTTTGTAGCTGAGAAAGAAGCAAACACTATTGGCATCTCTGAATATCAAACTGATTTACACCTCACAGAAAAGATAAAATGCTCTATCTGTGGAAGAGAAAACCCAAATCATTAAGTTACTTTATTCGTTGTGGGTATAGAGGGTATTTTGTGCATTATTACTATCATGCTTTCTGAATCCAGGCCCTTATAAAACTTTGTAATTGGTTATGCATAAGCGCAACTTATGGCTTTTTCGTTGTGTTTCCAGCACAGTGATGCGGTCCATGACCTCCTTCTGGATGTGATCACGTGGGTTGGAATTTTGCTGTCGCTTGTTTGTCTCCTGATTTGCATCTTCACATTTTGCTTTTTCCGCGGGCTCCAGAGTGACCGTAACACCATCCACAAGAACCTTTGCATCAGTCTCTTTGTAGCAGAGCTGCTCTTCCTGATTGGGATCAACCGAACTGACCAACCAGTAAGCAACCTACATTGATACCAGTGAAGAATTTTTCCACTTCCAGCTTTTCAGTACTGCCAATACTAAAACTACTTAGTTTGAAAGTATCATTTCTTCTAGTCATCTAAGATAGATACTAATTTTCAGGCCTTACTCAGTTTTTCATTTTTCATATCCCATCATCATAAATAAGCCGCAAACTTTATGAATAAGGTGTATATTTCATTTTTAAATAGACTTTTGTTTTTTAGAGCAGTTATTGCTTTACAGCAAAATTGAGCAGAAGCTACAGACATTTCCCATCTATTCCCTGCTCCTACACATGCATAGTGTCCTTCATTATTAACATCCCCCACCAGAGAGATACACTTGTGACAACAGATGAACCTACATCAACACATCATTATCGCCCAAATTCCATAGTTTACCTTAGGTTTCACTCTAGGTATTGTACATTCTCTGGGTTTGAGTTTTTTTCACTGCCTTGAAAATCCTCTGTGCTTCCTCTGTTTAATCTCTCCTTTCCCACTAATCTCTGGTAACCACTATTTTTCTTTTTTACTATCTCCATTGTTTTGACTTTTCAGAATGTCATATGATTGGAATCATTTAGTATGTAGCTTTTTCAGATTGGTCTCTCTCTTTCTTTCCTTCCTTCCCTCCCTTCCTTCCTTCCTTCCTTCCTTCCTTCCTTCCTTCCTTCCTTCCTTTCTCTCTCTCTCTCTTTCTTTCTTTCTTTCTTTTCTTTCTTTCTTTCTTTCATTTTTCTTTCTTTTTTTTTTTGACACAAAGTCTCACTCTGTCACTCAAGCCGGAGTGCAGTGGTATGATCCTGGCTCACTGCAATCTCCACCTCCCAGGCTCAAGCGATCCTCCCACCACAGCCTCTGGAGTAGCTGGGACTACAGGCATTTGCCACCATGCCCAGCTAATTTTTTGTATTTTTAGTAGACAGGGTTTGACCATGTTGTTCAAGCTGATCTCAAAATCCTGGACTCAATCGACCCACCTGTCTCAGCCTCCCAAAGTGCTGGGATTACAGATGTGAAGCACCATGCCTGGACTTGGCTTCTCTCAAATTGTCATATATATTTGAATTTCCTCCTTGCATTTTTGTGACTTGATAGCTTATTTCTTTTTAGTGCTAAATAGTATCTCATTGTCTGATGAGATATTACTTCCAAGATGTCAGTTATGCTTTTGTCAATTACAAAGATAGCTGCTATAAACATTTGTATGCAGGTTTTTGTGTGGACCTGTTTTTAACTCCTTTGGGTGAAACCAGGGAGCACAATTTGTGGATCACATGGTAAGAGTATATTTAGCTTTAAAGAAACTGACAAATTGTCTTCCAAAGTGGCTGTACCATTTTGTGTTCCCATTAGCAATGAAGGAGATGTACATTTCTTCAGAAATTATTTCATAAACTTGTTTTTCTAAGGAACTACATATTGTCATTTTTTTTCTTTTGTTTTAACCACAGGGCTCAATATTGAGGAAACTTTGGTAAAATTATTTAGAAAATGAAAGAATATCTTTTTTTCCAATTAATAGAATAATGTTTTAAAGTTTGTAATATGCCTTAAAAATAGCCAATATTATATTAAAATCTGCAGGTCTAAAATAAGTTTTTCTAATTGATGTATTTTGGAAAATAGTACAACCTGCAAATCATTTTTAGTATATGTAAACTCTTCCCAATTTTTGTTTGGCACTTTATATTTGGATGAGTTCTGGTCATGTCTTTAAGTGCTAACCTTACACGTTATTGCACCCTACATTTACTCGTATCAAGGAAAGGAGGAAGAGAAAAAGGGAAAGAAAAGAAAAAAAAAGAACAGCACTAGTCAACTGTTGGTAAAACCAAACAGAAAATGTAAATAATAGACAGTATCTTAATATTACACAGACTTTATGCCCACTTATAATTTTTGTGAGCCAGTTTCAGTTTACTTAAGATTTATGCACATGATACAAGTTTTTTATCATGAGTAAAATTGCAAATGAGCAGAAAAGTTTCATTTTGTAGAAGACTTTGAGCATAATAAATAGTTCGCTTACTTAATGCTGTTTTCTGGTATGTGTCCATATGTATGGAGTACTTTACAATAAAAATGCAGTTGGATTCATGTTTGTGATTACACATTCATGATTAATGACTGTAAAGGGTACAATTATGGTGATTATATTTTTAATTGGGTATCATATACTAATGTGACAGCTTTCCCCATAAATGCATACCTATGAATAAGCAATCAAAGTACACATTTCTTTCCCCAAAAAAGTAAAGCCTTATGATAACAAAAATTAATAGTTGAAGTTCCAACTCAAAAAAAGCAAGAAATGGAAAATTGTGTTATTTTCCAAGAATATATCATTTTATTCTCTTGTTAGCTTGCAATTCAAATGCTGTGTGATTTCTTTTCATTTAGAAACCTTATTCTTATTTTTGTTTCCTGATGTTACTTATGGTATGAAAAACTTCGCCAAATATTGCAGACTACACAAAACTCATTTCTAACAAGTAATATAGAGAACAATGATTGATATGAAAAACATGGGTAGAGTGCAGCTCAGCAAAACTTGTCTTTACTCTCCTTGCTAGCGAGGTGTCCTTTTCTGCACTCCACGTAGTGTTTAGGACCAGCTTTCTTTCTAGCTCCTCAGATGTAAGACTTCCTGATCTCTCCTTCATTGTCATCTTTGTAACCCAAAATTTCACCTGCCCTTTTGTCTCATTTCATAGAGATTATACTCACCAATGAATTTCTATTACTCTGATAACTTCTGTAAGTTTGTTGCCCTTTTCCAGTAGCAGTTATAGATTTTAATCAGGGCTTCCTATAAGGAACAAGAACTCAAAGAAATGAGAATTCAGGAACTGACATAAGGGTAAGAAATTGATAGTTGGTCAGCTGAAAATTGTGGTACTTTAGAAAATATACAAAAATGAGAACTGGCTGCCTTTTTTGACCAAGCTCGTCTAAACCAATATTTAGTACAATAACAAAAAAATCAAAGAAAGAAAGCAGTTTGGGAACATTTAAGTAGATCCATTTTTATTCGTGTTCACCATGAATTTTCCACCACCACCTTAAATCCTTTTTGATACCAGGCAGGGAGAAATAAACAATTACTAATAAATTTCATCATGAAACAAACAAACAGTAATAATCTCATCATGAAAAGACTGCAATTAACTACACTATTTAATTTTCCCCTTAGTTTTAATGTTTCTCTTTCATTGACTATTGAAGAACTTACTCAGTTAGTATGTTCTAACTCTAACTCTAACTCATGAATATGGCCAAGAGAAAAAATTCTTAAAATCTATTTTAAAATATTCATGCTCATCTCTCAGGAATAGTTATTCATAGACTCTTATTAGAATTTTTCCTAAGTATTTTTTTTTATTCTGATGATATGCTATCATCCATAAGCCATTATTAATGTTAAAGGCCATTTTCAAAGGTAGATTATATTTAAGTATGTTAGTTTTAATATCTGTGTTTTAAGAATCCTCCCTAGATGATTATTTTGCAGACCTATTGTAATGCAGTTTCGGTAAATATTTAATTTGGTTTTATGGCAGTTGACCAGTATCCCATGTGGTAGTGATTTGACTAAATCATTTATTCCTTTTCCTAGATTGCCTGTGCTGTTTTCGCTGCCCTCTTACATTTCTTCTTCTTGGCTGCCTTCACTTGGATGTTCCTGGAGGGGGTGCAGCTTTATATCATGCTGGTGGAGGTTTTTGAGAGTGAACATTCACGTAGGAAATACTTTTATCTGGTCGGCTATGGGATGCCTGCACTCATTGTGGCTGTGTCAGCTGCAGTAGACTACAGGAGTTATGGAACAGATAAAGTGTAAGTTTATTGTTTTCTTTCTGTTTAAATCTAGGTGAAATAAAAGTGTTGGATTTTCTTGGAAGCTAAGGTCTTTATATTACCTCACAGCAATAAATGAAGAAACTGAGCAGCAAATGTGTATAATTCAATCCATGGTTATACTTTGGTTACGATGTAAAAAGAAAAAGATACCTTGAGACTTACCACGATGCTGTTTTAAAACAGTATAATTTTTCCACATCCACATCATAACCTTGTGTAATTAGGAAGAGATCATAATTTTATTTTTCTTCAGAACATTAAGACATTAGTCAAAGGAAGAACTAGCTGTATGAAGAGCTGTGTGCTAGTATAGGATCGTGCAGTCCCTGACATTGCTGGCTTCTCTTCTTCCTGACAGGTCAGTTCAAGTCACTGGAAAGCCTTTTTATGTCATCAACAGAAAGAGTATAGGAGCAGGGGCAGCCTGTGTTTTTTCCCCTTTTTTCCTGGGTAGACGTTGATGTAGAGTGATGAATTTTGCTTTCAACATAGCTTTAAATTGCTAAGACATACCTATCAAGATGTGAAGCATATTAGCATGGAGTTCAGAGAAAAATATGTTTGTAATCTACATGCATATAACAGTTGAGATCTCCAGAGTAAATCAAAGTTTTATGAGAAGATTAGAAAGTAAACCAAGATAGACCTCTGATGAATAATCATATTTAGAACATAGCCTCAGGAGAAAAATTACAAGTAGAGAAAAAGAAGAGGTAAGCAGAGGCTTAGAAAGATTACCATGAGGTTCAGATTCAAGGCAAGGGAGAAGAAAGTCTCAAGATGGTGTTTCAAAACACCATCAGTGACCAGACACAGTGGTGCATGTCTATAAGGCTACTTAGGATGCTGAGGCAGGGGAATCGCCTGAGCCCAGCCTTTGAGATTACAGAGAACTGTGACCATGCCACCTTACTCCAGCCTGGATGACAGAGTGAGAACTCATCTCTAAGAAGCAAAACAAAACTAAAACAAAAAACCACCATCAGTGGTGTTTTATGTCAAAATTAACTTAAGTAAAAAACAAAAACAAACAAAAAAAACCATTTGACCTCTAAAACAAGTCTTTTTTTTTTTTTTTTTTTTTTTTAAGAGGTGGGGTCTCTATGTTGCCTGGGCTGCTGGATCTTCTGGGCTCAAGTGATCCACCTGCCTCAGCCTCCCAAGTAGTGCAACAGCCATTTTTGCAAAGTACTGGAAGCAGAAGTCAAATTGGGAGGTGTGAAGAGATAAGTCAGTAGTAATAGTGTTATGTACACCTGGAAGTAAGTTGATTGAAAAATAGTGAAAATATTAACTTATGTGATAATCATGAAGGAAGATTTTAAATATGAAGTCTTAAGCATATCTAGGGTGAGAAGAATCAAATTAATAGGAGGAGATTCGTAGAGAGAAAATTCCTTATGGTACATATGGGCCAAATAAAAGCGAAAAGTCTTGGGGGTTAGAATGACACAAGACTCAACACAAGATTAGGAAACTCTTGATTTATTAATAAAAGTGGTCTTAGAATTTGCAAAGTCCATGGCACTAATTTTACAGGTGAGAAAATAAAATACTAGATTAATTAATTGCATTGCCTGTGGTTATAGAGTTAGTTGGTAGCAGATGTGAGATAAACCAAGTCAAGTTATTTCAAATAAACTAGGAATTTTTTTTTTTTTTGAAACTGTAAAATGACCTCACTTTTTTGAGGTGAGTGTGAAGAAAAGGACAGGCAAGGTACATTTTGAAGCAGAGGAACTTTTCCATCAAGTAAAAGATGCTGATTTCTATTGAGTGAATAGGTGAGGTCACGTCAAGAGAACGGATTTGAAAAGCTTTGAAATGAAGACTATGGAAAATGTGCTAAGGAGCCAATTAGATATTAATAAAAAGATTTTCAAGCAGCAGTGAAGGCTCAGATGAGGTTAGATAACTTCAATTTGTACAGAAGTTAATAAGCCAAATTTCATGACTTTCCACCGGCAATCAGCAGTCTGAACATGCTGGCAGTAAAACAGCTTGCTTCTCAGAAGTGAGGATTCATAAAAAGGGAACGACAAGAAGAGGACGCCAGAATTATTGGGAGCATAGTTAAAACAGCATATGTGAACTATGCTATTTTAGGCACCAACACTACAATTAAAAGAAGACTTATTCACGTTGAGTCTTTGTCTTGAGTACAGTGACAGGCTGTATAAAACCATTTGTCTAGTCTTTGTCTTGAGTACACTGACAGGCTGTATAAAACTATTTGTCTAAATATGCCAATAACTATTATTTTTTTAATCTCACCTTTGTGAATTGTAATCAAGTCTGTGATTTTTTTCTGTTGATTCCAGTGACATCTGTGATACAGACTAGGATTAGCAAAAAAAACACAAAAAACAAACAAACAAAACACATTATCTGAGGTTGTCCCTAAAGATATCTTAGGGGAGGGGTGTTAGATTGATATAGATTTATTTGTTTTTTTAAATAATATCTTTGATATATTCATATAACAAAATTCAGTCTTTTAAAGCATACACTTCAGTTGTTTTTAGGATGTTCATGGTATTATGTACGCATCACTACTGTCTAATTTTAGAATATTTTCATCGAAACAAAAAAGAAAGCCCCTAGCAGTCATTTCACCTAGATCATGGGACTTTACATTTTTCTCAATGCATTTTCTACCACGAAATTGAGTAATATAGTTATCTGTGACCTTATAGTATTTCAAATATTGTTGCTAAGTAGCTCCATTTTGCTCTCTTGAAGTTCCAAATTATATTTTTCTTTTACATTATTTTTTTTCTCCTTAGGTATTTGGAAATTGTCCTGTTACTGAACTCATTCAATTTGTTTGGTTTGTGTTTTAGTCATTTACTTTGAGACAGATGTCATTTTTTGGATAGTAGAAATCTATCTTTTCTTAGAATCAATAATATGTAGTCTCTCGTGACTTTGTTAAAGCTTTGGCCATCATTGCTTTAATTTCCTGCACCATAACTGGAAGCTCTCATTTACTGACATTATTACTGTGTGAGACTAGGGGCTAATTTATTTCCCAGGCACTGATTTAAAACAAGTCTTAATAACAGTTCAGTTTTGCAATTATCACTTTTTCCAACACAAAGAGAAGCAAAACAGATATAGAGAAAAGGGAGGATAGATGGAAAATAAAGAGGAAAAGATAGAGAAAATTTCATTATTTCAATTATTTCACAGGCAGGCATAACACATTTTAGTGTCTTGTTGTACATTTTAAATAAATTGTCCACAGAGAAGCCTTGAATACATGTAAAAAATGTTTAACTTCTACTTTTTCGGAATTCAC
Organism: Papio anubis; assembly: GCF_008728515.1. NCBI lineage: Eukaryota > Metazoa > Chordata > Mammalia > Primates > Cercopithecidae > Papio > Papio anubis. The sequence goes on from NC_044978.1 coordinate 106,304,513, forward strand.
GCAGTCCAACATCTATACAGTGCTGTTTTGCCCACTGAAGAAGCAGATACTGAGAAGAGAACCAGTACTGAGTCATGGTGTTTACTTGAAAAGTTGAAGTGAACCAGATTGTTTCCATCGGGGTTTAATCAAGGCATCGCAATGAAAATATAAGCCATTAATTTTTATGCAACTCAAAGGATTTCTGTATATAGAATTATATATCTTGTTTCTTTTTTTTTTTTGTATTTTTAGTAGAGACGGGGTTTCACCATGTTAGCCAGGATGGTCTCGATCTCCTGACCTCGTGATCCACCCGCCTCGGCCTCCCAAAGTGCTGGGATTACAGGCTTGAGCCACCGCGCCCGGCCTATATATCTTGTTTCTTATCATCGAGACTGTCTTTGTTCCAGTTTCTCCTGCTGTTGTGCATTGCTTTTATTTTGTTTTGTTTTTGAGACGGAGTTTCACTCTTGTTGCCCAGGCTGGAGTGTAATGGCACGATGTTGGCTCACCACAACTTCTGCCTCCCGGGTTCAAGCGATTCTCCTGACTCAGCCTCCGGAGTAGCCGAGTAGCTGGGATTACAGTCATGCACCACCATGCCTGGCTAATTTTGTATTTTTTAAGTAGAGATGGGGTTTCTCCATGTTTTTCAGGCTGATCTCGAACTCCCAACCTCAGATGATCCGCCAGCCTTGGCCTGCCAAAGTGCTAGGATTACAGGTGTGAGCCACCATGCCCGGCCTGCTTTTATTTTATTTAATATGACATTTCCCACTCCCTGCTCACCACGTGCATCTTTTTTTCACACATCTCTGCTGTCTCAAGTTTGTTTGTTTGCAGTGTCACCTTCCTATGTACTACACTGATTTTTCCAAGTATGAAAATGTATAGTCCACAGCCTATAATACAGTGGAACTAGCCAGAAATCAGAGAAATATTGTTAACTATTTTCTTTAAATTATTATTAAGCTCAATACAGTAAAATTGTATGTCTTGGAAATCTTTTTTACTTGTTTTTGCAACTTCATGATTCTTAAGTTTTTATTCTTCAGTCTTGCCCACTTAGATTACATCTAGAATAAAACCATTGAATGTCTATTATAATAATTCAGATAATAGACATATCTCCCTTTTCTCTCCTCTTAATGTATTTGTTTATTATACTGACAATGAGGCTTTATTTCTGAAACCTTTAATATAATAATAATACCTTACATTTCTAAAATATAGAGAATTATATTAATGGTAGGAGATAAAATCAGAGATAAAATTGTTTCGTAGGTTAAATAAATGCTATTTTTACAGATATGGAGATAAATATCATATTCCATCTGGCTGATGGATTTTGACGTTTTTCTATGAAATGTTGTTAGGGCTATTGAATTTATTATTTTATATAAAACACATACACACAAAGCATACAAATCTGATTCTGAGAAGTTGCTTAATTTGCCATCAATTTGCAGTGCTTGTAAGGAGCCATTATTTGTTTAACAAAACCTTTTTATCTGTACTGACATTATATTCAAGAATGTACTTAGAATAACATCTGGTTAAAATAATTAGATATTTTAAAAATCCATTTTAAAAAACAATAATCTTAAAAAAAAAAAACAAAAAAACTCTGCTAGTAGACCACAGGTATAAATTGCACTGTTAATAATGGGCATTTATTTTCATTTACCTCTTTCTTATATATTTTTATGTCTCTCATACTGTTATTCATATGGATATTCAGTGGGATGACATCAATATGATACTGTCAGAAGAAAACTATAGCGAAGGCTGGCATTGACTTAACAATAAGTCAAATGGGACAGATTTGGAAATTCAGTGCTAAATACTTTGGTTTTATGACCTGAAACTAATCACTTCATTTAAACTTTAATTATTCCAATATTACCAAAGCATGCAAACTGTTTGAACAGTAAATTTTTATTTAAAGAAAAAATCACATTGATAGTTTATAGCATTTTCCACTCAATCTCATGTATGGAAAAGCAGTGGTTACCATCATGAGTGGATTGGAAGAAGGAACTAGAAGTGGGTACCAGGAAGAGGGAGAGAGGACACTGGGAAGGGGTTAAGCCCAGAGAATTGTCTAGGAGAGAAAATCTGGGCTAAAAAATTGTTGAGTGGTTTCTAAATATGTGGATGAAGTCATGAACATTTATAATCGATCAGAATATTCTTGAGTACTAGAAGAATAGCCAAGCTGTTAAAAATAATTGAAATCAAATTTTATGATCTGAAAATTGCTGTAAATTATCTATTAAATTTTACATTTGTCTTTCCAGCTCATTAGCTTAAGAGTATCTCTAAAAGAGGTAATCTCTCCTCTGTTAGTTAAAAGACCCCAGACTTCCTTATTTTCACTTCATCATCTAACCAGCATAATCATGTAGGTAGAAAAGTGATTATAGATTTTTTAAAGATATCAGATTAGAGTATTATTCAAGAAAGAGATTAGTTAAGGAACATTGAACTCGATGGTACCTGCAAGTTATATGCATAGATTTATTTAATTACCTTGTTCACAATTCCTTAGCATTTCAAATTCATAGAAAATCATATTTTCACTTAAGGAGTATTTTTCTAAGCAATGATTATATGATGTTACAAAATGTTCTTATAACATTTTGTTGACGTAAAGCATCTGCCTTGCTGTAATATTATCACCAGGTGTGTTTGACTATAACTTGGCCAGTAGGAAATAGTACAGATAATGGAGAAGTATTTGTTATTGACATATGAAGGTCGTCATTCAATATGTCTACAGGGAGTACATGTATATGTTTATATACTATTTTATTCAAGGCCAAGAGCATTTTATGTGTATGTGTAGTAAATGCTGAAGGGTTATTGTGTCATCATTTTATCATCCAGAAAGCCAATGATTGATTGAATATATAAAATTATCATCATATATACAAGAATTCTGGGTTGAGCATAATTTTTTTCTATGAAGAAGTTATCCATACTAGAATTATGTCAGAGATCATCAGGACCACTGTACTGTTATTTTTAAAATGCAATGAAATGCTAGACTTAAAATTGAATATTGGACCTGAGTTCTTATTGGAATCAAAGAAGTATAACAACTTCCACAGCTATCATTAGACATCTAGAGCATCATGTATAATATAGCATGACTTTATTGATTAGGATGGCTACATTAAAAAGTACGTAGTGACAAACATTGTTGAAGATGTGGAAAATCAGAACCCTCATGTATTGCTGATGGGAGTGTCAAATGATGTAGCTAGCTACTTCAGAAAATCGTTCCACAGATTTTCAAAATGTTAAACATAGTTTTGATCCAGCAATTCCACTCCTAAGTATTTATCAAAAACTAAAAAATAAAAACCAAGGACCACGTTAAAACTTGTATACAAGAGTTTATAGCTGGGCTGGGCGCGGTGGCTCAAGCCTGTAATCCCAGCACTTTGGGAGGCCAAGACGGGCGGATCCCGAGGTCAGGAGATCGAGACCATCCTGGCTAACATGGTGAAACCCCGTCTCTACTAAAAAATACAAAAAACTAGCCGGGCGCGGTGGCAGGCACCTGTAGTCCCAGCTACTCGGGAGGCTGAGGCAGGAGAATGGCGTAAACCCAGGAGGCGGAGCTTGCAGTGAGCTGAGATCCGGCCACTGCACTCCAGCCTGGGCGACAGAGCGAGACTCCGTCTCAAAAAAAAAAAAAAAAAAAAAAAAAACTTGTATACAAGAGTTTATAGCAGCATTATTTATGTTAGCCAAAACATGGGAATAACCAATGTCCATCAACTGATGCAAAGATAAAATGTGAAATACCTAAATGAGTATTTTTTGGCAATAAAAATGAAGTATTAACACATGCCATAAAATACATAAACCTTAAAATTATTATGTTAAGTGATTAAAGCCAGTTATAAAAGACTATATATTATATGTTCGCATATATATAAAATGTCCAGAATAGGCAAATCTTTAAAGACAGAAAATATAGTCGTTGCTAAAATTGGGGAGAGGGTGGATGGGTCATTGTAGGGCAGTGGGAGGTCAAAAATGGGGAGTGACTTTTGGTGGGTACAGAGTTTCATTTTGGTAAAATGAAAATGTAAAATTAGATTTGCTGATGGGTTCACAACTCTTAAATATACTAAAAACCTTGGAGTTATACTCTGTTAAATAAATGATTTATGATATATAAATCATATTGCAGTGAAGCTGTTTAATAATACTAAAAGTTTCACTAACATCGAGATGACCTTATATTTAGAAAGATCTGATATTTTGACTTGAGAACTGTTTCAGTAATCTGTGCATTATATACAGCATATAAATTTCTCACCTACTCATTGAGAATTTTAAATTATCAACCAAGCTACACCTTTAGTTGTTTTACAATTTATATCTTTATTCTCTGGAGAAACATCTAACAGCCACAGTGAGTTTGGAGTCAGGTAGACTAGAACAAAATTCAGTCTCAACTACTTATTATCTATGTGTCTGTGTGTATTTACCCGAGTATCACATTCCTAATCCATAAATGGGAGTTATTGTAAGTACCTTGCAAGACTCTTCCAACGTTTGAAACTCTGTGTGTGTGTGTGTGTGTGTGTGTGTATTTATGAATCAGAGTATATACATAAAGTGTATATTTGTATGTAAACAGTATGTATATATGTAAAGCATATGCTAGACATCTATGACTAGCATAGATAAGTATTTATTAAATTAGAACTTTTATTATTACTGGTACTATTATTTGGCTGATACAAATGAAGAAATACAGACATGATCAGCAACATTGTTTTTAATTATAAAATAGATTGTATTAAAAAGCAACCATTCACTAGAGTAGTGATTACAATTCTTGGTTTTTTTGTTTGTTTGTTTGTTTGTTGTTGTTTTGACCTTTCAGGTTCACAGGTACATGTGAAGGTTTATGATATAGGTAAACGTGTGTCACAGGGGCTTCTTGTACACAATTCTTATGATATCATCTTAAGATGAGACCATGGCAATCACTCAACATTTAGTAGTATTAATAAATTATAATAGTTATAATTCTTACTTTTATAGTCCATCATAGAATGTAGTATGCATTTTACCAAAAAAAAAAAGAAATTCTTTTAAAAACTATAACATGTTGAGGAAATAAAGACAACACAATCTATTTTTGATATATTAGAGGTAGTGTTTAATTCTAAGATCCAAAACTGTAGCAGAACCTCAAATGCTAGTCTTGACCACCACTGATTTCACTGCATCCCTGTATCACTCCACCAACCTTTTTTTAAAATTCATGCACTTGCTTGCAAAGTATTTCAATATTAGATGTATGAATGTGCTGTGATGAAAATGGCATTAAAAAATCCCTAACAATCGTATTATGCAATAAACTGAGGACCAGATTTATTATACTTGATATATATATCTGTCCCTTTTTTCTCTTCTTGTCCTTCTTTCTTGTCCAGTTTATTCCTTTCTTACTCTCTCAATCTTGCCAGATATATTTACATATTATATTTATATAAAAATATATTTATAATACATCAATACATAAATATATATAATATTACATATAAATATATATATTACAAATATAACAATGTCAGCAAATATTACAGAGAAAAAGATATTATATAATTAAAAATTCTCATAAACAACTTGCTATGATTAAGCCTTGTGAATTTCATCATCTAATAGTAACCAACGATTGTTTACTGGTTACATTTAATACTCATCAAGAATAATTCAGTCTGTGATTTAGCATCCTGTAGAAAGTGAAACAAACATATTGCTAATTTACATTGCCCCAAAAAACTTTGGTTAATATTTTGAACTAGAGTAATTCACAAGGACAAAGACTACTTATTCTTGTGGGTTAACACCAGTCCTTTAGAGTTTTGAAATCAATAAACTTGTATAATTCAGTAAGACTTCATCATGTAGCTAACAATATATGTTACTTTTATTATTTGAAAAAAATTATACTACAAAATGAATTTCAACAACATATTTATATTAGATAAATGAAAAGGAGGTCAAGTCAAGGTTTGTGGTATATGACAAGTGTTTCTTTGAATTATAGGATATATCTAGTATCAAAAGGTTTTTACTATGGCCTCAAATAAACATGAGTGTGGTCAGAATGCACCTGCTTTCTCAAGTCTCTTATGTCTTTTGTTACAGTACTTTTATAAACATAATGTATAGATGATATACAATGATTGAATTTCATTTATAAAAAAGAAATTGCCATATCTTAAAAATTAAATGTGAATGTCCAATCCAAATTACTAATTTCAAAAATTAAATGTTGCTAGATAGATAAAGGCAATTTTCAGATAAATTGTATTCTTCAATAGCGGGTCTATCTTACCATTCACAAGCTGGACTTCAGTGTGTTTAGTGTGATAAATTGTTCTAGCTTTGTCTCACCTTAAACAGTGTTTTTACCTTGTATCTAAATGTCATTGAATGGTCAGACTTATAACTCTGAGGTAGGATATATGTGCTCAGGCATGTATACATACACCTCACGTAATATTCTTCTCCACCTTAAAGGCTGAGTGAAGTGTTTTAACATAGACACAGTGAACTGGGACAGGAATCATGCAAATTTTTAAGGTACTTAATAGGAAGAGGAGGAAATACAGAAGGCTTTGAGAAAGCCAGCATGTGGCCAGAAACAACAGCAGGTGTGGCCATATGGCAATCAAATTAGAAAAGGGATTCTTGCCACACAGCCTTCCAGAAAAGAGTAAAGCCCCAGAGCCCTCATGGAGGGATGATTTGTTAAGTACATTTTACTTATTTTATATTGCCTCTTTCACTGTTCAGTTCCAAATGAAATGTAAATCCATTTTGCCAAACTGATATAAAAATTTTTCTTAAAGAATAAAAATAATCATTTTGAAATGCCCTTTTACATTTAGAAAATCTCACTATGCTGAAAGCACATTTCCAAATAAAGCGTTAGCTAAGCTGAGATCATTGTCAAAAAAGCAAAGTTTTGCAAGGCTATAATTTAATGATGCTATTTTACTTTATTGAAACATTTGGTAAGATTATTTAATATTTTAAAATTCCCTTAGTCCAAGACAACTGTTAATAATATAAAGGTATTTGTTTAAGATTCCTTAACTTGTAAAATAATCTTCTATAGAAGATTGTGAAGCACATTTTCCTATTAAAAATTTTTCTGAAAACGTGTTTTAGTTCTCAGATTAGCTTTCAAAAACTTGTTTGACCTACAAAATAACTAGAGTTATATTATTAAGTCGTTCTTAAAACGTATTATTACTATTGTATCATGTTGCTATAATTTCAGCAGCATTCATGGGCTGCAGTTGTGTGTGTGTGTGTTTGTGTGTGTGTGTGTCTGATCTAGTCTGGGAAAATGTCCATGTTTTGGTCTCGTCCTTCATTGTTTTTTTGTTTTTGTTTTTGTTTTGAGATGAAGTCTTGTTTTGTTGCCCTGACTGGAATGTGATGGCACGATCTTGGCTCACTGCAACCTCTGCCCCCAGGTTCCAGAGATTCTCCTGCCTCTGCCTCCCAATTAGCTGGGATTACAGGCACCACACCTGGCTAATTTTTGTATTTTTAGTAGAGATGGGGTTTCACTATGTAGGCCAGGCTGGTCTCGAACTCCTGACCTCAAGTGATCTGCCCACCTCGGCCTCCCAAAGTGTTGGGATTACAAGCCTGAGCCACGTGCCCAGCCTCCTTCATTGTTTTTACCCTGAGGGAAAAAAGGATATTTGTTCAGAACTCAGACCTTTGAAAATCTTCCTTCCCCAAGAGTTTCTTTTTTCTCTCTCTCTCTTCCCCCGTCTGTCGCTCTCTCTTTTTCTCTCTCTCTCATACACACATACACCCTCTGTCTCTCTCTTTTATTACGTTGATGACAAGCTAGCCTATAATCAGAATGAAGACAATGTTCATATTTCAACCTTGAATTCTCTGGTTTGTTTCTGCTTTGTATTTAGCACTACACTTCTATTTCATATGACCAAGTTTTTTGAACACCACCACAACAAAAGGGTAACTAATTATCCAAACAAACCAGTGGTGTTTAAACATTGATTGCTTCACTAATAGCATTTTTTCAAACAGGATTATTGTGTTTATTTTGAATATAGAAATTATCTTGTCTACATAAAAAATGGGAACTTGTAGTCAGTTTCTTTTTAGAGTGCCTATTCTACTTCTACTGAAATTAGTTTACATGTATTTAACTTAATAGAAGGCGGCCAGACTTCGTTTTCCGTTTTTGTTTTGTTTTTGTTTGAGACGGAGCCTCACTCTGTTGGCAGACTGGAGTACAGTGCCGGGTTCATGACTCACCACAGCCTGACCTCCTGGGCCCAAGCCATCCTTCCACTTCAGCCTCCTGAGTAGTTGGGACCACAGGCATGCATCACGATCCCCAGCTAATATTTTTTTTCTTTGTAGAGATGAGGTCTCACTGTATTGCCCAGGCTGGTCTTGAACTCCTGGGCTCAAGCGATCCTCTTGCCTTGGCCTCCCAAAGTCCTGGGATAACAGGGGTGAGCCACTGTGCCCAGCCTCTTCATTGTTTTAAAATGGGCTTTTTGTAGGCAATCTGTTTTGGTTCAAGACTTTTTTTTTTTTTTTTTTTTTTTTTGACTTAAAAATCTAGCTCTTAAAATAAGTTTACAAGTTATAGCAAAGTAAAGGAAGCCAAAAACCATAATAAACATCATTGCCTCCATTACTCAGATGTTAAAACTGTTAGCATTTTAGTGTATTTGCTAACAGTAATTACTAACCTAAAACATATGGCTAAAGCCCATTTTGTTCACTTCTAGTGCTCTCTATTCTTATGTGAGAGGCAACCACTAACATGAGTTTGGTGATTTTTTTTTTTCTTCCCATTAAATAAAATAACATATATATATATATATATATCCATCAAAAATGTATTGTGTGTAGTTTTTAATGTCTGTGTGTGTGTATTTAACATGTATATATACACACTATATTATATATACATTTGATATAGTTTAGATTCTGTACCTTACTTTTTTACTCAACTTTTTTTTTTTTTTTTTTTTTTTTGAGTCAGGGTCTCACTCTGTCACCCAGACTGGAGCACAGGGCTGTGATTTCAGCTCACTGAAGTCTCAACCACCCAGGTTTAGGTGATCCTACCACCTCAGCCTCCTGAGTAGCTGCGACTACAGGGACACACCACCATGCCTAGCTAATTTTTGCAGACACAAGGTTTTGCCATGTTGCCTAGGCTGGTCTCAAACTACTGGGCTCTAGTGAACCGCCCTCCGTGGCCTCCCAAAGTGCTGGTATTATGGATGTGAGACACCACACCCAGCCCCCAACTTTGTTTGTTTTTTTATTTATCCTATTAACATATGTAGATCTACTTCCTCCTTTTTAACTGTTTTATAACATTTCATCATATGAATAGAAAATATTGTATTTATTCATTCTTTTTTTGATAGGCATTTCTAATTTCCCTTCTTGATAGTTTTTCTGTTATTCCATTATTACTTAGGTTTAAGTAACTTTTATAATCACAGAAATATTTGAGTACTTAGGATTTGCATGTTTATATTATATAGCAAACCAGTCTTGAATATTTACCACTGGAGTTATTTTCTTCTTATGCCTCAACTATAGCAAAATGGCAAATAATTCAAGATATTATTTTTAACATCAAATGTAATTTGTTCAAAATTTACATTAATCTTTCTCATAACTAGTCACTTCCATTTTGTCTTCCTGTCATCCTGAAGAATGAAAATGTAATTTCCCAGAGGTTTTAAGAATTGGGGGAGTATTAAATGTAGCTGAAATTAAGTGATTAATAATTTACTTCCGGGTCATGAATCAACTTCATGGGATGCTAAGGATCATTTGCAACCCCAGAAGAATGAGCAGTAACAATGCACTTTTTCAGACTCCAGAAATCTCAAAGGTTGGCTGCCCAACCTAATTAAACTTCAATCTTCTGATATCAAATTTATTTCTTCTTTGTACTGCATTTCCTCAGATCTTCTTGACAAGAAAATGTCACTTTGCCTGACAGCTGATAGACAGGTTATGTAGCACCATAATTGAAGAGAAAAGGATAGCTTAAAGCTCCTCGATTTAATGGCTACGTGTATGGCTTTTTCTTTCTTTCTCTCTTTTTTTTTTTTTTTTTTTTTTAAGTTTCTATGACAGACACAAAAGGTCTGAGCAAATAGGCCCACTGCCATTTTTTCCTGCTTCCTCCAGGGGTAATTATCTTACTCCATCAATAGTGCTGTCAGAAATTGAGCACATAATTCAGCATTTAAATGAACAAGCAATGTAATATTTCCTGTCTCCCAGTGGAACGCTTTGCAGCTCACATTCTTCTCTGTCACTTGCTCACTCTTGATGTATGTCCCATACCCAGTCCTTGAATGCCTTCTCTCCCTTGTGTTTCATTGCAGATGTTGGCTCCGACTTGACACCTACTTCATTTGGAGTTTTATAGGACCAGCAACCTTGATAATTATGGTAAGAATTCCTAATTAACTGTGTGTTTCCCAGCTCAAGATATAAAACTTTCACTATCCCAGTTCTGACTGTCTTTAATTTACAGAGGTTAATTTGGGGAAAGCATGTACTTATTTGACCCAACATAATTCAAGCAATTAAACACTCGTTATAGTCTATTTTATGTTGTAAAATAGTTAATCAAAACTGGTGGGAAAGAAAATATGCATTTGCAAAAGCTTATGGAGCTACTCAAGGGTCCAATCCAACATAATCCATTTGGTTTCATAGATAGTTGAACAGGGATAACTCTAAGGTTGACAACAGTGTATTTCCATTATTTTTCTTTTGGATAATTGGAATTGGGAACTGATATAACTTAGAAAGGTGGGAAAATACCTGACTGTTCCTATCAGCTTTGTTTTTTAAATGAATCTTGAAAACTTTAAAATTTAAAAGCAAAACTTTAACACTTTACTTGAGAATGGCACAATCGCATTAGGCATACATTCTGGAATCATGCTTCCTTTTCTGTTTTTAGATCCATAATATTCTGATTTCAAAAATGGATTAACTTAATTTAGGTAAAACTGTTAGTAGAATTGCTTATATACTTACCATTTTAAAAATACAAATTTGCTATCCATTTTGTGAATAAAATGTTAGCCTACTGACTTTGGATAAATATAGGTCTCCAGTTTCTTATCTGAAATCTTTGGGACAAGATGTATTTTGGAATCAAAGTTTTCAGACTTTGGAAAGATAATATGGTACATACACTGCATAATATACAATAACCCTATTGAGGAATAGGCAGTTACCCAAAATCAAATACATCAACAAATACTCACAGTGGAGACTAGGCAGCAGTCTGTAATCAAATACAATATTTCAACAGAGAAAAAAAAAAAAAAAGGAAAAGTAAGAGCAAATAGTGGAAAGACCATGGACAGCCTTATGTCAATTCAAATTAGGTCTTCCCACCACATAGATTTACTTCATGTTAGGCTTTTTGGTCACTGAATGGATTTTTTAAAATAACTTTCATTTTGCAGACTTTTTGGATTTGGGGATGATTGATAAAGTGTTGCGAACATGTATTTTTGACAGAATTTCAGGAGCGCCTTTATTGCCAAGTTGTGGAATATATAAATTAATCAAGTGGTAAAGGGCAACTCACTATGTGGTTTTTGTACAGTTTACCTGTGTGTGATATATGAAGTCTACATCAGAGCTTTCTGTTTTTCTGTTTTGTTTTGTTTTAAATTTTATGCTTTCTGTGTTTCCAGTGACATGGCAATACCACGGGTGGTTCCCTTTACTTTAGTCCTAGTTTATTGTAGCATCAGAATTTAACCAACATTTTATAATCCTTTTGAACTAGCTACACAAAAATATATTGATTTTAGTATTTGCATTTTTGTAATACAGTATTTGAAAATGTGTCACTAAACAATAAATTTAGATAAATGTTCAGAGTGTAGAAATAGTAACACACCTAAAAAAGTATTCTTTTTGTTTTGACATACACTAGACTTTGAATTGTTTCACAATTTCCACAGCATCATTCCAGCTGATGCTGATTTTGTATTTGTGTGATTTGGCATAGCAGGCATAATAGTGCTTTGTAACTCAGTAGTATCCCAATTCTCAAAGCTGGCTTCTTGCCTTTACTAAAACACTAGGCAGTCATCTATGATCCAATTCCTTTAAAAGTGTACTTAGACCTAATTTCCCAGAACAACTCATCTGTTACAGAGAATAGATTTGTTTTTTTTTTTCCTACTCCAATTATGCTACATAACACTACCTTTTGCATTCCAGCTTAATGTAATCTTCCTTGGGATTGCTTTATATAAAATGTTTCATCATACTGCTATACTGAAACCTGAATCAGGCTGTCTTGATAACATCAAGTAAGTGATTTTTATTTTTGTTTTCTATAGGTTGCCTTACATTTATACTACAAACTGTCCTTTCTATTATACCAAAATCTTACGACAAAAAGATAAAGAATTTGCTGAATAAGATTATTGATTGACTATCAAAGTGACTTGATCTGCCTGAAAATAAGTATAATAAAGTTCTGTTTTCAAAGATACTTTTTCTCCTAAATTCTAATTTGGAACATGATAAGTTTTAAATATATATATATTCATTTTGTCCTGAAAACAAACACAACATTTCCATTTAGGACAGATTATTCTGTTTTTTTGTTTCTTTCTTTTTTTTTTTTTTTCTTTTTTGAGATGAAGTTTCCCTCTTGTTGCCCAGGCTGGAGTGCAATGGCACGATCTCAACTCACTGCAACCTCCTCCTCCCAGATTCAAGGGATTCTTCTGCCTCAGCCTCCCAAGTAGCTGGGACCACAGGCTCCCGCCACCACGCCCAGCTAATTTTTTTGTATTTTTAGTAGAGACAGGATTTCACCATTTTGGCCAGACTGGTCACAAACTCCTGACCTCAGATGATCCACCTGCCTCGGCCTCCCAAAGTGCTGGAATTACAGGCGTGAGCCCCCATGCCTGGCCAGGTTATTGTTTCTTAGAGCAATTACCACATCACTTCCTCACACTCCTCTCACTCCAGAGCAATGTGATGAGAGCCAGATGATGGTACCTACAAGTACCAAGAGGGGAATTTTACATCACAGAAGAGGAACCCTGGAATTATGAATCTGGGCATTTATATAAGAGCTGTTACATGGCTGCCATCTTCTGAGAGAAATAAAGAAACCTTCCTAATGTAAACAGATACTTTGTAATATAAAAATATGGCTCTACGTTTTACCTCCCCTTGAAATATTAACGCTTAACCTTCTGGGAGCCAAAATTAAATCTCTCCAGAAGTCTTTATCTATTTAATCATCTCTCAAGTTTGAAAGTTTGTTCTTTATCCCAAGATCTACTTTTATATGTTCAGGAAGTTCTGCCATGCAGAAATCTGAAAACATTCACATTACTTTTCAACAGTAGTAGTACTTTATGTGGGCAAAAAAAAGTAGCTGATTTACATTTTCTGAAAAGAAGAATAGTTGCAATCCTTGATATAACAAAAAAAAATTGTTTCTTTGGAATGTATCATATTTTAGAAAGATAGTAATATTTAAATACATATTAGTTATTAAGATATGATATATTGAATTGCATTTTCATATAATTTGCTTATGCTAGTGTTATATTTGTTAAATGCTTTTATTTAAATGAATGTATTTTCAGAAGTTTCATGAGGTAATGTGTGACTTTTCTGTGCTACTGACATTCTCCTTGAACTACCTCAGATAGCAATTATGTCACCCATTTTCCATCTTTCTACATTCAATGCCTGACAGTTCCTGGCCCATAGTAGACCCTCAATGAATGTTTACAGAATAAAGTAATATATTAAAGACTTTAGTGCCTAAGGTGTATTGACATTAAGTAGTTAATTTTGTTGAAGGAATTATTTATCTACATTAAATAAAAAGGATAACCAAGGAATTAGAAAAATTAAAACATAGTGGTGCAAAATAGAAATTATCTACAATGAGTGATAGCCTTTTGTAATTCTCAATATTACTTAGTTGAGCTAGTAGTCATCATATTGTTTAATTATGTACAATTAAACTGTCCTTCTGAAGTACAGTGTTGGTTTCTTAGACTATTTGTTCTGATGAAATTGAATTTGGCACATATTCAATTTAGGCACATAAAATATATTTATCATATTGTACTTTTACCCACTTTAGCACAAATTACATCTTTGTACCTACTTTGTAGTATAAAGTAAAACACAAGTAACACTTTATTTATTATTTATATTATATATTTAAATACTAGCAGAAATAAGGGAATAAGACTTTAACATTTATGTAACACTAGGTTATAAATTGGCAAAAAGGATCATTCTTTGTCCTATATTTCAAGTATACTTTTTAGGTAATTGTTTTTTTCTTTTTAACTTTTTTGTCTAATTCAACAAAAGGTAAAGCCTTTGCTTAATTTTAACTTTATGATTTGTATTTAGTACTGTCACATATTTTAAAAATCAATTTGTTTGAATAATGTTCATATGTATTTTTTTACATAATGTGGATGAATTTTTATGATATTACTGTTTGGAAAAATAACTGAACATGAAAAAATCAATAATTATATTTAGTGGCATTGGTAGCATCAAGTTTTATATTACAAAGCAAATAAAGCCTTAAATGAAAATATCTTAAATTCAATTATGTCTAAACTGCCTTCTGGATTATATTCTTTGGAAAGTGCTTAATCTTCCTGAGTCTTCCTCTCTTTGAAATGGGTATAATAATGAAATATACCTGACCATTAAACGGGCAGAAGAACATAAACCTTTGATGATGCTTTTTAAAAAATTTAGTAAATGAAGGAGAGAAATTGGGTAGTTGTTAGAAGGGGTATAGAGGATGGCTTTTTTTTTCTTTGTTTTTATTTTTATTTATTTATTTATTGTTTCAAGAGGTAGAGTCTCGCTCTGTTGCCCAGTTTGAAGTGCAGTAGTGCCATCAAAGCCCACTGCAGCCTAAACCTCCTGGGCTCAAGATATCCTCCCACCTCAGCATCCCTAGTAGCTGGAACCAGAGGCATGCACCATCATGCCTGGCTACTTTTGTTGTTGTTGTTGTTGTTGTTGTTTAATAGTGATGGGGTTTCATGATGTTACCCAGGCTGGTCTCGAACTCCTGGCTTCAAGCTATCCTTCTGCCTGAGCCTCCCAAAGTGCTGGGATTACAGGCATGAGCCACTACACCTGGCCTAGGATGGTTTTAAGTTGAAGGAATTATGAATATGGATATATTGATGGAAAAGAACCAGTGATAAAGAAATTAAGAATATAGGAAAGGAGAATTACTGTTATAGTTGTGATGTGAGGTTGTGTAGAGAATGTGATCCAGGATAGTGGTAGAGCAATTCCTCTACACTGGATTTCAGGAAGGACATTTGTCCAGTAAGCTAAAAGAAGCCAGGCAGGAGGATCCGTTTCCACTGAGACTGAATGGAATAAATAATGATAGGTGTGATGCAGATATGTTGGTGGAACTGGGGTAGCGCAGTGAATTGAGGGATTTCTGCGTAGTCTCCTCAGTGAGTTAGGAAAGATAGTTTTTGGCAGGATAACGGGACATGTTGAAGAAAAACAACGAGAAAGATATCTCCAGAAAATATCCCTTAATCTTTTCCAGAATCTGAAGAAAATGTCATTTTATTTAAAATACATTATATTAACTGTTTAAGAAGTGGTTGTAAAGAAATCAGCAGGGCATAATTTATAAGGAAAAAAGGAGTTAAGAAGAGTAATAATGATGTTGAACATTAACTAAAACTGAAAATCTGGCTTTTTTTCTTTTTTTTAAACAAGAATAAAGCTCTGTATAATATGTATTCAAAATGGTATAGGAAATGTGAAAGTGTTCGCTTTAAAGATATAAGCATCGGCCAGGCGCGGTGGCTCAAGCCTGTAATCCCAGCACTTTGGGAGGCCGAGACGGGCGGATCACGAGGTCAGGAGATCGAGACCATCCTGGCGAACATGGTGAAACCCCGTCTCTACTAAAAATACAAAAAACTAGCCGGGCGAGGTGGCGGGCGCCTGTAGTCCCAGCTACTCGGGAGGCTGAGGCAGGAGAATGGCGTAAACCCAGGAGGCGGAGCTTGCAGTGAGCTGAGATCCGGCCACTGCACTCCAGCCTGGGCGACAGAGCGAGACTCCGTCTCAAAAAAAAAAAAAAAAAAAAAAAAAGATATAAGCATCATTTATGTGGAAAACTTTTTTTTAGTATATTGGGGAAAGCATAAAAGTTAATGTTTACTTGTATTTTTCAAAAATTTTTGTAAAATGGTGAACAAGACAGGTCCCCTTGTTCAATGTATTAAGAATAAAAAATCACCACGTAAGGCCCTTTGGAAGTCACTGTCTTTCTAAAACAAGTCATTCATTCAGTTACCAAGTATTCGTTGCTTTGATTATACACGTTCTTTCACACATATATCTCCTTTATCTAAAATGTGTTTGCTTCTCCCCATATTCACTGGCACTGTTTTCTTTAAGCCACTATCATCTTCAGAATCACTGCAGTGGTCTCCTAACTTCTCTACCCACATCAATTCTTGCCCCTGCCTTCACCAGACAGATCTCTTGAAAAACTTAAAACCATTCATACAACACTCTGGGGTAAAACTCTTCAAAAAGAGCCCATTACTCTGAACTAAAGGTCAGACTTCCTGCCAAGGCCCATTAAACCTCCCTGATCTAGTTGCCCTTTTCTTTCTTCAGCTTCATTTTATGCATTTTGGCCCTCTGGCCATTCTAGATATGCTCTCTTTTGCCTCAGATCTTACCTCTGTTGTTTCTCTACTGACTTTCATTTCCCTAACACTATGACTGGCTGACTCCTATTTATCCTAATTAATTGAATTATTATTGTATTATCTTAAAAATTAACTTTTTTAAATTCTAAATTTACTGCAAGTCATCATAGAAAACCCCTTTTGATGTTAATAGAGAACATTTAATTAGTTGGCTTGTTACTATATTAATGAATTCTCTAGAAAAAATAATAAAAAATAGAGTGAGGTAATATAGGTAATATGATTACAGGGGAACTGAGGTATGCCAATTCTTGGATTTAACTAAAAAAGTAATTAAAATTAAATAATACTTGTCTGTATTATTTGCTGCTTGCTTACTTGTCCTTTGTCTCTTTTTCATTCAAATAGGTAATTATAGTTAGAGGAAAGAATTCCAATCATTTGAATATTCTCATTGAGTTTCTGACAGGTCAAAATCAATGCTTACAATTATCATAGCAAAACTCTAACCTAATTAAAAAATAGTATATGTAAATATGAATAAAACTATTATTGAATTGTTACCAGCACAAAATTAACTTACAGTATGGCTGACGTACTATGACATGTGAAACTTTAATTTGTGGGGAGACTTTAGAACTCTCTTGACATTTACCTTCAAAATAAAAATGGGGCCGGGCGCGGTGGCTCAAGCCTGTAATCCCAGCACTTTGGGAGGCTGAGACGGGCGGATCACGAGGTCAGGAGATCGAGACCGTCCTGGCTAACACGATGAAACCCCGTCTCTACTAAAAAAATACAAAAAATTGTCCGGGCCTGATGGCGGGCGCCTGTAGTCCCAGCTACTCAGGAGGCTGAGGCAGGAGAATGGCGTGAACCCGGGAGGCGGAGCTTGCAGTGAGCCGAGATCGTGCCACTGCACTCCAGCCTGGGCAACAGAGTGAGACTCCTTCTAAAAAAATAAATAAATAAAATAAAATAAAAATGGATAGTTTCTCTAATCACCCATTTCTGTTATTGAAAAATATTAACAACTGTATTTCAAAATAATTTGTTTAATAACATCTCAAGTTATTTTGAAGAAAAAATGAAATAGTGGCCGTTTTAAGACGTAGGAAAGAACATTGGTGCCTAAGTGAAGGGAACACAGAATCTACCAGGCTTTGCTTTTCTGTATCTGTCCCTTTGCCCCTTCTCATCAACGGACTTCTGCATGAAGACTTAGGATTTCACCGGGTCATGTTTTCTGATTTCTAGTCTCTCTCCTTAGGTTTTATATGAGTGATAGGTTGGCAAAGACTCTGTCAGATGGTTTAAACAAGTATTTGTTTAAAGATATAACTTTTACTTTCCTTTCTTCTTCCCTAGTCCTAACTGTCAAGGAAGACATAATGGTCAAGGGGAGTAATAACTTGAGTGTCAAACTTAGTTGGGTTTGAATTTCTCTTCAGTCCTGTAGTGTTTACAAGACCTTGGCAAGTTACATCAGCGGTCTGGGCCTTACTTTCTCCTCTGAATTGGGAATAATTATGCCTGTTTCATAGAGCATTGTGATAATTACATGTAATCACATATGTAAAGAATACAGCATGTAATTTGTTGCCCATACAGGGTGGTTTGAGTATTTTTAACCACTCTGTATGGAAATGCCCTGCTGCCTTTGGTTCCTTGTGTTTTTAATGGTGAAGCTTTGCTCAGCCTCTATCAAAATCCCTTTAGAATTTGACTGGCTTTGTTTACCATATGGTATCATGAAGAATTATGCTTGATATGATCCTTTCTTTTTTTAAGCCAAACTTATCCTATTATGAAAGAATTGGCTCCAGGGGTGGAATGCTCATTTGATTAATAAATAGCTAGTTTTGTTCTTAGTTCTGGAAGGAAAAAAAAAAAGTATTCTCAGTGAGGTTGGACACCTGCCAAATGCTAAGAAATCTAAGAAGGCTTCTGAATAGCTTCAGGGATGAATAGCAAAATACCTTACCAGTACCCATAATAACTTATTATATTTCTTAAGAAGATAACCTTTACTTTGAGAAACATGTGTCTAAATGTTAGTAAAAACAATTAAGTCAGAATTACGTTCAGCTTGATTAGTATTATATTAGTACTTTGTGGTTGAGGTTTAAAAAAGTAAAGGCAGAAAACCAAATGGACATGTTCCTGAAAAATACAACAATATCACAAAAATACTTTAATGCTTTAATTTTTCAATTTCATATTAATATAATGAATATACTTATGAAAACTTTCATCTTAATATGTTAAAAGTAACAAATATATATAGCCTACTTTCTAAAATTATCTCATCTCTATACTATAGTCAAAGCAATAACTTAAAAGTTTAAGCCTTTATGAGAACAGTAAATCTAGTTCTGAGTTGTGTAGTAAAAATTTCATCAATTGCAGAGTTTTCTGGATGAGTTTTGAGGAAATTTTTTTTAGAACTTTCTTATTCTCAAAATACTAGTTACTGATAAAAATATTGATATACTGATTTTTATTTTTAAGAAGGAAGCTCAAAATCATCTATGCAAACTTAAAAATATTAGCTTATATCTCTATACAACTGATTTTATTCATGGTTTACCGTTCACCATCAAAGCTATTCAATTAAAATCAAGATTTTACAGATTTCTAATTATTTTAACTATTTAGAGATAGTATGTGTAAAAAATGTTACCCGTTTTGTAAAAAGATTATTAGGTCAACATGCTATACTGAAGATGTATTTTCCCAAATTTTAAAAACCAAATATACTTCTGAATGCCCATGTATACTATGAACACTTTAGTTTTAAGAATTAGCTAGAAGCAATAATAAATTTATTTTATTCATTGTAATAAGATAGAATCATTTTTAAAGATAATTCTGAAAGTGAATATAATTTGTCTGTTATCCCATTTTTTCTGTCTTCCTCTATTTCTTTGATCTATGTTTAAACATTACTAGAAATCACCATAACGATGTAATAAGCGATCCAAGTGTATTTAAAGAGTAGTACAATCCAAACAACATTGTGTGGAGCTTTGTGTATTTTTTAATGACACTACTAGACTTGCTTCAGACAAGTTAAGACTTTTCTAAGGTAATAGTGGGTCCTTTGCTGATTGCCTTAATTTTAGCATTTAAATGCATTTAGCAATCACTTCTTTAAAAACTGAATTTTAGTCACTGATTCAAAAAGCTGTACATTCTGCAAGTGTTATTGTCAGTCTCATTGTATCCTTTATTTTAGGCTATAGTTTTAAGTTTTCTGAAATGTAAAAGGACTGCTGTCTTTTTAGGCTTTTCTTTAAAATGCATTAAAATTCCCATATGATCTTCCTATGAATCAGGGTTTATGAATAAGTGTATTTAACATATTTCGTCGACTGGAAGCTCACATTTGAGAAAACTGGTTTGAAGGATGACTGCCATAGGCACACTGGAATTGTTTTCCATTATACCTTGAAGTCAAATTATAGTTTCACTTTTCCCCAAAATAATTAGGTTTCTATCAGATATAGGAGAGTCAAGTGCTATCTAAGGATGAGAAAATCTAAAAACCTATCTAAGGGGAAAATGTCTTCTTCATAATGAAAACATAAAAATTAGCAGGTTCTCTGTTCTTTATATAGGGCTTAGACTCAGATTACCTTTATATCCCACAAGAAATGTGCAATCAGTCTAAGGAAATGCTTAAAAATCTGAATTAATCTAAACTAGCTATTCATAAGACTGTAGTTTTTCCCCCAAATAGTGAAGAGTAAGATTTCATAAGAGTAGAATAAATCTGAGAATAGTTATAATAATTAACTTTTGTATTCCATATTATTCATATATTTTGATTTTAATGTATGAACTTTGATTTGATCCTTATTTCTTAATTTATTCAACAAATGAGAAATATGAAAATTGTGGATATGTTTCAAAGATGGAGTTTACAGAATTAGCTAGTTTTTATTTATTATATATACATACATTATATATACATATTTTATATATATATATATATATATTTTTTTTTTTTGAGAAAGAGTTTTGCCCAGGCTGGAGTGACTGCAGTGGTGTGATCTTGGCTCACCGCAACATCCACCTCCCGGGTTAAAGGGATTCTCCTGTTTTAGCCTCCCAAGTAGCCAGGAGTACACACATGTGCCAGCATGCCCAGCTAATTTTTTGTGTTTTTAGTAGAGACGGGGTTTCACCATGTTGGCCAGGCTGTTCTCGAATTCCTGACCTTAGGTGGTCCTCCTGCTTTGGCCTGCCAAAGTACCTGAGCCGCCCAGCCCAGCCTACATTTTTATGTAGATTCTAAGAGAACGGAGTGGAGTGTGACTCCAAGGTTTTTGGCTTGAGGTACTAGAACAGTGAATGGTTGTTACCGAAATGCGGAAAACTGTGGAGGGATCACTTTTGGAGGTTGAACAGATTGATTGATTTTTTTTTTTTTTTGTAAGATAACTTGCTGAATATCTCAGTGCAGATGCTGAGTTGGAAGCTGGAGTAGTGAAAGCTGAGGATACAATTTGGAATCATCAATGTATAGATTTTATTTTTTTGTTTTTAGTGTTATTCATGTTTTATTTATTTTCAGTATTGATTTCACTTTATATATCTATTATTTTCTATAATATCAAATTATCCTGGTTTTCTAAAATTTATGACAGTTATTTATTTCCTTTTAAAACATTAAGAAAATAAAAGTGAGATGATTTGAAAAAAATACAACCGTGAAAGAGGCATAGAGATATCGTAAACAATTGAAATGGTGATTTTCCAGCCAAACTGATTTCTCTCACTAGTCACTATAAAGTTATGTTTCTGTTAGAATGGCCACTACTGGAAGTATCAAATGCTGACCAGTATGGTGTCCTAAATCATAGTGACACTGGTGATGTATGAAACTTAAAATTCAGAGATAAGTGTTCTAGAGTTGGTTCAAAAGCTCAGTAATGTCAACAAGGACCAAAGTTCTTACATCATCCTTGGAATGTTGACTGTTGTCATGCACTGTGTCATCTTATGGGCCAAGGATGACTTCTTCAGCTCTAAGCATTATTATATCCTTTCTTGGTTGCATTCAAAAGCAGGAAAGAAGAGATAAGAGAAGGGATTCTCCTCATGAGCATTTCCTCATGGGCTTCTCTCCCATGTTCAGGGTGTAAAATATTCCTCAGAAGCCCCTTGCTGGCATCACATGTCTGAATCATATGACCACTCCTGGCTAGAAGGGAATCTGGAAAAGCAAAGGTCTGGCAAAGGGGCTGTGGGAACAGGACAGTCTCAACATTTGCAGAGCTCAGGGCAAGAGGACATATCTCCTAACCTCCTCTTGTGATAGATACACCTTCAAAAACACTTGGAAGATCAAGTGTCAGTTTAGAATCCTTTGACGTCTTAGAGTTCCATGCCAGGATATGGCTCCTGGCTCACCGCCTGTCTTCCTTCTCTATCTAGCTGCCTCCAGCTAGATACCACATGTGGGGCCTCATGCACAGGTATGTGGACACTGTGCCCCACACGTCCAAGGTTTTTCTACCTCTCCCAACCTGCACCCCTTGGCCACTCCTCAAACCTAGACAACCTTGGGAGAAAGGGTCAGGGTTGATTTTATTTTAAACCCATGATACTGGGTAAGATATTGAGATTGAGGGTAGACACTGAAAATAAGAGAACTAGGGACTGTAACCCTGGGACGCTCCGACTTTTAGAGATCTTAGAAGAAGTGTAGAACCTGCAAAGTGGATTGAGGAAGAGTAGCCAGTGAGATAGGAAGAAATCTACAGATCCTGGAAGCTAGCTCAATCTAGCTTTTCAAATGAGATGGGAACTTAGACTTGACCACTGAATTTAGCAACATGGAGATCTTTGGTGAACTTGACAAAGGCTGCTTGACAGAGTGGTTGATGAAGATTTATTAGAATAGAGTGAAGGTAGAATGGGAGGGGAGGAGTTAAAAACCACATGTAAAGACAATCTTTTCAAGTCTTTTGCTGTAAACAAGAGCTGAGAAATGTAGTAGTGGACAGAGATCTTAGGTTCAGGAGGTTGCTGTTGTTGATAATAATTGGTTTGTTTTTAAGTATGAGATATGTTACAGTCTTTTCCTTTTAATTTGGTAAGAATACATAATTAGTTGATATTGGAAAGAGAGAGGAAATTGTATGGGATCTGGCATCTACACTTGAATAGGCAAAAGAGTATGGGATACAGTATACAAGTGAAGGCTGATCTTAGATAAGAAGGATGCAGACAATACCATTATTTCTTTATGTGATAGAATTATGACTGAGACCTGCTAACCTATTGACCAGTAGATGTTTTCTTTTAAAGTAATGCAATAAATTATCATGATTCATAAGTATTCAGTGTGTTGAAAAACGTTTATTTACCTAGAAAAAAATTATGTAATATTGACAAATATAACATTATTATGAAGTTTTAATCTTCTATTTTTCCCCTTGATATTAATATATAGTAATATATGTACAGGTTATAAATTAATATTCCAATTATAAAATCTATTTATATCTATATGTATATATGCATGTGTGTGTATATAGGTACAGGCATACATATATATGCTTGTATATAATCGAAATATATACACACATATCCACGCACACAGTAATGCACTGCGGAATGACATTTTAGCCAACGACAATCGCATATATGATGGTGATCTCATAAGATTGTAATACTGTTTGTTTCCTGTACCTTTTTTACATTTACATTTGTTTAGATATACAAATACTTCTGTGTTACAATTGCCTAGAACATTCAGCACAGTAACATGCTATACAAGTTTATAACCTAAGAGCAATAAGCATTACCATATAGCCTAGATGTGTGGTAGGCTACATCCTTTAAGTCTGTGTAAGACCACTCTATAATCACACTACTATGAAATCGCCTAAGGACACATTTCTCAGAATGTATTCCCGTCGTTAAATGACACATGACTGTATATGCTTTCTAGAAAATACAACTGTCCAAAGGCTTTATTAACAAATAAAAATCAGTTAGTTATCAAAACACATTTAGTAACTTTGTTGTGTAATTTCATGAATTTAAGAAACTAAATAAAT
This sequence comes from Papio anubis, assembly GCF_008728515.1. Taxonomy (NCBI): domain Eukaryota; kingdom Metazoa; phylum Chordata; class Mammalia; order Primates; family Cercopithecidae; genus Papio; species Papio anubis. The sequence goes on from NC_044978.1 coordinate 106,328,385, forward strand.
CACATGTTTTGGAGAAAAATTATTTGTCAATGAAAATTACCTAAGCAACACAATTCATTTCCTTCAAGCAATAATAAGGCACGCATTTTGATACCTTATAATTTTTTATTTAACTGTCTTTCTAAAAATAAAATATAGTGTTATATATTATAAAATTTTATGAAGTGTACTTTATAAAATAGCTGTGTGTAATATACCTTTTTGGACATTAAATGAACACTCATTGTTATTTGTCAGAAATAAATGATTATACATAGAGAAAAAGGAGACTAAATGGAAATGTACTAAAGTTAATAATGATAATGTTTTAGTGTCAGGATTATGCATAATTTAAAATTTTCTTTTTTATGCGCTTGCATGGTGTTTTCTGATACCACTTCTCAACCAAATACATGTCCTTTTTTCACACACCAACCAGTGCTCCAGCAGCAACTGGTGTCCAACAATGCAATTCAGTTTTGAAACTAACTCCTAGAGTTAGCACAGACCCTACAGGTTAACAGCTCTGTCCCTCGAGACTGCCCCCACTTTAGGCACCAGGTGCCAGTGGAGTGCCCAGGATACCCACATTTTGCTCAGGCAACTACAAATTCAGGAGTCCCCACAACCATCCCTCAAATTTGATAATTTACTAGAACAATTCTTAACTTAGAAAAGTGCTGTACTTCTAAGTACAGCTTTATTATAAAGGATATAACTCAGAAACAGCCAAATGGAAGAGATGCAAGGGCAAGGTATGGAGGAGAAGGCATAATTTTCATGCCCTTTCCAAGAAACCACCCTCCCAGGCATGTGGATGTTTTCACCACCCTAGAAGCTTCTCGAAATCCATTCTTTGGAATTTCTTATGGAGGTTTTATCACATAGGCGTGATTGATTAAACATTGGCTACTCTATCTCCAGCCCCCCTTTTTTCCCCAGTGATTATGCAGGAGGGGAGAGGAGGCTGAACATTCGGCCTTTTAATTTTTATTTTATTTTATTTTATTTTATTTTTGCGACGGAGTCTCGCTCTGTCCCCCTGGCTGGAGTGCAGTGGCGCGATCTCGGCTCACTGGAAGCTCCGCCTCCCGGGTTCCTGCCATTCTCCTGGCTCAGCCTCCCAAGTACCTGCGACTACAGGCGCCCGCCACCGCGCCCGGCTAATTTTTTGTATTTTTAGTAGAGACGGGGTTTCACTGTGGTCTCGATCTCCTGACCTTGTGATCCGCCCGCCTCGGCCTCCCAAAGTGCTGGGATTACAGGCGTGAGCCACCGCGCCCGGCCTCATTCGACCTTTTTAATGTTAGCTTGATCCTTCTGGGAACGAGGCCCCATGCTGAAGCTCTCTAGCCTCCTGCCATCGACTTGCCACACACCTTCCCCCTCAACACACCTAGTCATCTCATTAGTATGCAGAAGGCACATGGGAGATTTCAAGGGCTTTTAGGAGCTCTGTGCCAGGAATCAGGTACAAAGAACAAATATTTATTTTTTATTACACCATTTCACTCTTGAGTTTTCAGAAGCTAGTATGATGAATACATAGTACTCTTATAAAAACGTTTTATTTTAAAAATATCTCACCCTACGTTATGTCCGAAAACATATTTGTGAAAGAACAATATAAGAATGTCATTTCCCTGAAAGGATTATCCTTCTATATTTTTGAGCTGTGAAACAGTTTTTAAAAAATCAAGTCTGATATTCTATTAATATGCTACTGTGGCTATATCTACATAATGAAAATTTAATGAAGTCTAATGAAAATGGGAACATTTAATTATTGTAATTTTTCTGTCTGCAAATTCTTTATGAGGTAGAACTCACTCTAATGTTGAATTGCTCTTATTTGTATCATTAAAATATTAGTGAAAGAATCCACTTCTGATTCGGGGATAAAATTTTTAAAACTTACTCTGTTTTTATCTTTTGTATTCACTTTTAAAAGGTAATTGCTATTTATTTACCTTGGATTTTAAACTTTAGAATAAAAGTTCAAAACCGAGTGCTTATCTTTAATGATATTTAGTTCCAACTTGTAAAACTGAATCTCATGTGCTATAGGTAAAACTAAAAAATATCCTAAAATGACTTCATAAACTTTTTAACTTATTTATTTTAGTGCAGTTTCAGCTCCTAAACAACTACACAAGAAATAGGATTTGGAACTGTACATTCCAAAATAAAGTATTTGATTCCATAGGGGAGAAAAAATTTCTTTTCTCACCCATTACTAGGTTCATGGCTGAGACTCCTATGAGTAAAGATTAACAAGATAGATGCGTACAAATTAATTTAATACAAGTTTTACATGTTATTAGAGCTTTCAGAAATGGAGACTCAAGGAACGCAGTTAAACTTGGGAATTTTTTTTACTAAGTTTGATGAAGAAGTGGATGGATGTGGAGAAATACGATTGGAAGACAAAAGGTTATGATTCAATGTTAATAAACTGAGGAGAATTTAGCAAGGCCTCTTTATTCTCAGATTATTGTGGGTGTCTCTATATCTTAGAGGATAAAAATGTTCCTTTCCTCTGGGTACAGGGCGGTTATCTCTGGGGTAAGGGTCTTATGATCTACTTCAGAGAGAAAGGTCAGAGAATTATTTTATGGTCTGTTTCAGAGGAGAAGGGTGAGGGCAATGTCAAAGAGACCTTCCCACTTTTGCTGTTTTCTCAAATCTGAAGGTGCCATATTTTAGGATACTATGTCTGGAACTGTATCAAGTAAATCTCTTTCTAATTATTTCTGAACATATCTTTTTTTGTTTGAATCCAGTTTTAAGAAAAATGAACATAACTTTTTAAAAATATATAAGCCGATTTTTAACCAGTTAGTTACTACTTAAAGTCAAAGTTCTTAAACGTCTTAAGCAGAAATACAATTTCTTCTAAAGGCTAAGTGAAATATGCCTGAAATCTCTTTGATAATATAATCTTGTGGTTTTTAGGTGTTTGCCTTGTATGCTATAACAAAAACCAACTAGGAATACATTTTTTTTTTCCTAACATAGCTTTCTTTAAAATAACACAACTTATTTTAAATTGAGGGCTTTATTTAGTATGATGATTATATGTGTTAATACATATAATTTTGTGTGAAAATTGACCAAAATTTGCTGACTTAAAAATTTTTTTGTGCGAAAACTTAAATAAGTGATGTTAGACTGAAAGATTTGGGCCTCCAAGTTCAAACCAGCCTCTTTTTAAAGCTTCTTGGAGATAAAGTGAAACTTTGTGAGGCATTGAAGTTAAACATTCCATTGTATTTTGAGTCACATACTCAAATCGTAGTCATAGATTCTGAAATAAAAGATAGGTGCTCCCTGGTCCTGCCCTCATATCAACTGTAATCTCTGCACCTGATTAAACACCAACTTGAATTTTAAATATTGTGTCTATTTGGAAAATGTGTGCCAAATAATAAGAATAGTTAGTTTATTGACATTTTACTGTGTGCTAGGCACTGTTCTAAGTTCTTTACATGTGGTAATTTATTTAATCTTTGCAATAATCCTTTGAGGTTTCTGAGAGGTTAATTAACTCACTTCAAACCTCAGATCTAGTTAGTGCCAGAATCAGGATTTCAACAGACAGTCTGGCTTCACTGTGCATTTACTTAACTCTTAGATATAGTCCTTGTCACATCAAATTGCATACCTATAAATCTAGTAAAATGTGTCAAATTTTTAAGAGATTGTCATTTCAGAAAACATATCAGTTTAGATCATTTTCTAGGGCATGCTCAAAAAGCTTTAATCCTGATATTGATTGGATAATGATGATCATTAAGGGTCCTGTTTTTAACATCTATGATTATGTTAATATTTTAAATTATGAACTATAAAATCTGGCCAGCAGAATGCAATTATAAGGCATCTTAGTGTACAGTAATCTTGTCAGGATGAGAGACAGGGATTTCAGCGTTATTAGTGTGTAAAGTGAATTACTGAGTGAAACTACTCAAGAAGAATATTGTTCTGGTGAAGATGACTTGGGAAGAAAAGTCACTGAGGTAAATGTAAAAACATCATGTTATGGAAAGCAAAAATCAAAGGAAGCAGCAGCTGGGGATGAGTTTGGGTGCTATACAAGAAATTGACAGGTCTGGACAGTGCAAACATTTGCAACTGTCAGATTGTTTCCATTTTTTCAAGAAACTAGGAAATATTCAGCTGAGGGAGTTGTGATGGGAAAGAGGTTTGGAATTGAAGAAAGATGTGAAATATCCCTTATGGAGAATGGGAAATCACATGCACTGAGGAAGTATGATTGGCATTTCAGATATTAAGTGCCATTAGAAATTTGTTGTTATAGGCTGGGTGCCGCAGTGATTCTCGCCTGTATTCCCAGCACTTTGGGTGGCCGAGGAGGGCGATCATCTGAGGTCAGGAGTTCGAGACCAACATGGTCTTACCAACATGGTGAAACCCCATCTCTATTACAAAAATTAGCCAGGTGTGGTGGCACGTGTCTGTAATCCCAGCTACTCCGGAGGCTGAGGCAGGAGAATCGCTTGTACCTGGGAGGAGGAGGTTGCAGTGAGCCAAGATCACATCATTGCACTCCAGCCTGGGCAACAAGAATGAAACTCCATCTCAAAAAAAAAAAAAAAAAAAGACAGTTGTTAGGAATTTAACATGTCTTCAAAAAACAGCCGGGCACGGTGGCTCGTGCCTATAATCCTAGCACTTTGGGAGGCTGAGATGGGCAGATCATGAGGTCAAGGGGTCGAGATCATCCTGGCCCACGTGGTGAAGTCCCGTCTCTACTGAAAATGCAAAAATTAGTTGGGCGTGGTGGCAGGCGCCTGTAATTCCAGCTACTCGGGAGGCTGGAGAATCACTTGAACCTGGGAACGGAGGTTTCAGTGAGCCAAGATCGCACCACTGCCCTTCAGCCTGGTGACAGAGCGAGACTCCATCTCAAAAACAAAAAACAACAACAAAAAACACATTTTTTTTTCTTCAGCCTTGTTCAGCTACCTCAATGTGTGTGTGTGTTTTTCAAATCATTAAAGAGGATAGGGGTTATAAGAAAGTAAATGGTCATAGTATCTGGGCTGCTCATGGGGGAAAGTATGAACATGAATTGGGTGATAATGCAGTGGAAAGATGGAGAGACAGAAGAAGAAGAGGTCTAGGAATGTGCAAGATAATAAAAACAAGAAGATAGTACTGAATAACCCATGGCAAAACCTCAGAGGATTTGGGGTTTTTGCACTGGGGAAATCATGATCTGGTGATGGCACGTCCACCACCTGAGGGATGAGAGAGAACCAATCCTTTGAGTTTGTGTGCTCCTAAGGGAAAGCGCTGCTGGTGGGCAACAATTTCACTTAAAAGCAGTAAGTGACAGAAACACCAAAAATGAAGTTTAGGATTTAAGGGAATTTGTTGAGTTTGGATCATGAGTTTCAAAGGACAGGATACAATTTGTGGGGAGAAAGGGAAATGGTAGAAAATTAGTTGGTCTAGGAGGTATACAAAAATGTCAGAAGAAAGGAAGGAATAGCCTATAATACAAGTTTTTTTTTACAATTTTTGTTGCCTAAATTCATTACTTACTATATGCATGCAGTCACTTACAATCTTGGGCAATAGAATCTCACTCATTAGCGATAGAAAAGCCCCCTAGATGGGTGAGAACACTACTTCTGCTTTGCTTTAGATACATACACATTCTCCCCAAATTCCAAAAAATACTATGATACATAAATCTTGAGAATCATTGCTCAAGCTATTCAATTTTACCACTGTTCGTAAAAGAAGTCTGTAAAATGCTCTATCATTGAAGTTACTGCAGATGATCACTGATTAGCAAATTCATCACTGAAAAGGTTAGTGGATTACACAAACGGAATGCCAAATGCGTCACCATACTCCAGGTGCTTATCAGTTTCCCCCAATTCCAAACAAATACCTTCCGTTTAAGCAAAACAACAATAAGATAACAGATTTCAGCTTTTCTCATTCTCCTGTTTTTCGGCAGTGGTTTCCATCAGGAGTGTTACTTGGTTTTAAAATGCTATTTTTTCTTTACCTCATTTGAAAAGTGCTGAAAGCATACAAGTCAGAGTTACCTAAGACAAAAGACTGTATTAAATCATTGGATTTGTAATTAAAATGTGCAGACAGTATACTGGAGTGTTAAGCATCTTGAGCCGCTCAGTCCTCACTTGAAAATTTCCTAATCTAATTTTCTCTTGGCTGAGAACCAATTGTTGCTGGTTTTCTCCACTACATACAGTTATGTATTCTTAAAAGGTCTGTCATCAAGGTCCCTGGTACTTTTATAAATGTGCTACTTGAGCATGCATTCTGCAATACTCTGGATTGCTGCCTATGGAAGTTGATATTTTAAACCAGATACTTCAAAGTGCTAACACAAAAATCCTCTTTGTTCCACAACTGAGATTGACAGTCTAAGGCTACAATTTAAAACTATTTAATTTTGAGATTAAGATAATAACCCATGAGCATAGAAAGTAATAATTTATTAGCACAAGTATTGACACTATTAGATAATATATTATACGTACCATGATATGACTCAAAAGGTAGCACATTTTCTTTGTAATAGTCTTCATCATCACAGTGCTCTGATTTTTCTGCCTTCATTGAATTTACTGCATCTTGCACAATTAGCTGTGGAAAGGTTTCTAAAGCTGCCAGATCTCCCATTCTGTAAGTTTTAATAATGTGCTGTAATGCAGCATATCTCTTAATATTCAAAGAGACATTTTAGTAAAACTTGTGTACCTATTTGTTTCTACTAGATTTTCTCTCTCTCTTTTTTTAATGGTTTTAATTTTTTCCACTTTTTTCTGTTAACTTCCCTGTCCTTTTTCTTTTACTTGCTGATATCCATTTTGAATGCTTTTGCTATTGCAAATATCTTCTTCCAGTCTGTTACCTCTCTGTTACTTTTTCCTTTTGGTACAAGTATAAGTATATAATTTATAATATATAAATGTAAACCATCAACTTTTTCCTCTAAGGTATATGCTTTCGAAGTCTTTCAACTGAAATCCTTTTAAACTAAGAATTTTAAAATTTAGTTTTTCCTTCATTCCCTTTTATTTTCTTTCTTTCTTTCTCTTTCTTTTCCTTCCTTCCTTCCTTCCTTTCTCTTTCTTCCTTCCTTCCTTCCTTTCTCCTTCCTTCCTTCCTTTCTTTCTCTCTCTCTCTCTCTTTCATTCTTTCTTCTTTTTTTCTGATGGAGTCTTGCTCTCTCGCCAGGCTGCAGTGCAGTCACATGATCTCGGCTCACTGCAACCTCCGCCTCTCAGGTTCAAGCGATTCTCCTGTCTCAGCCTCCCAAGTAGCTGGGACTACAGGTGCATGCCACCATGCCCAGCTAATTTTTGTATTTTTAGTAGAGATGGAGTTTCACCATGTTGACCAGGATGGTCTTCATCTCTTGACCTCATGATCTGCCCCTTCAGCATCCCAAAGTGCTGGGACTACAGGCATGTGCCACCGCGCCCGGACTTTTATTTTCCATTCTATATTTTGTTTGTCTCACAGTTTTACAATTCATGTTACAATCTTTAATCTCTTTGAAGGACATTTTCCGTTTCTTTATGTAATAAGCTAAGTTTCCAACACCATTTGCTAAATAATCCATCCTTTTTCTGAACATTTATGCTACCACACTATCCTACATTAATTCTGTTTCTGTGCTTTCTCTTCTGTTCCATGGACATACTTTGTGTTTTTCTATCATTACTACATCATTACTAGAACTTGCTTAATATCTGGTAGGGCGAGTCATCCTGTTTTGATCATCTCTTGCAAAACTGTTAATTTTTTTTTATTCCTTCACATAAATTTCAGAATCAATTGTTAAAATTATTTCAATATATTCAATTCGAATTACATTAAATATATGGATTATGTTGTAAGGCCTGGTATCTTTATGAGGTTAAGTCATACCATTCATACACATGCCTATCTATTATTGAGACCTTCCATCATATCCTTTTATAGGTTTTTAAGATTTTTCTCCATTAATGTCCATTCATTCTTTACTTGGTTGATTTCTGTATAGATTCTTTTTGTTTTGTTGCTATTAAGTATGATACCTAATTTCCCTTTTTTTTTAGTTTATTATTGCCAAATAAGAAAATGATGTTGATTTTTGCATGTTGATCTTATATCTGACAAACTTATTGAACATTATTAAATAGTTACAACACCTTTTTCTCTGCACTCATTTGTATTTTCTATGGAGATGATCATGTCATATTTAAATAATAAGTTAAAAATTATCTCTATACGTCTCAGCTTTATACCAGTTATTTGTTTATTTTTGTATTTGATTTGTATCATAATTGAGCAGGTCCCAGGATAACCTACATCCTTGCTTGGGTCCTGAGGTTTAAAAATACACATTTTGAAGTTTCCCCATTAAATATAATATTTGCTATGGATTTAAAAAAATGAATGATTCCACCAAGTTAAGGAAACTACTATATACTAGTTTTCTAAATTGTTTTGTATTTTCTTGAAAAATACTAAAATTCATCAAATAGGGTTTTTTTAAATTTTGGGGGGAGTTTTTTTTTTTTGAGACTGTCTGTTAGACTATGAAGTAAGTGACATGATAGATTGATTTAACTCTTTTTACTGTCTGGAATAAATCTTAGTTGATTATGATGTTTATGCAACCATTACATTTTGTTATTTAATAGCTTATTTAAGGCTTTTAACTAAGTTCTGAAATAAAATGTTAGTATAATGTATTTTTTGTTCTGTGGTAAGACAAAAAATACATTATAAAAACTTTTATGAGTAGACTCATAAAAGTTTTTCTTGAAAGAATGGAAAGGAGGACGGAAGCAGGCCTTCCACCCACTGGCTGTGCTGGAGAAGAAAGCATGGTTCCTTTCTTAAAGAAATCGTCCATGTTTTCTCTAAGTAACCCTTTGTCGAGCATTTAATGTGGACATACTAAAAGTAGAGCTTTGTTTTTGTTGTTGTTGTTGTTTTGAGATGGAGACTCGCTCTGTCGCCCAGGCTGGAGTACAGCACTTAAGATCAAATTCAAGAGAATGTAGATTCCTGAAAAATTTCACTGTTTGCAAATTGAGCAGTGCTGCAACATGTACTACGTGGAGGTCATAAAATATAACTAGTTATGGATAACACACTTTAACCTGGTAGGTGCTAGATACCAAGAGGCATCCCAAAGGCCAGCAGGTGCTTCCTTGGCTCCCTGTGATGGAGCATAGGCATATTAAAAGCAGAGGAAAACAGAGCTCTCAGGAATTTTGTGTTGTGTTCTTACAAGAGTTTGCAGAGCAGTAGGCATTTCAGGATAACAGATTCTTATTGAGTAGATCAATTAGGAGATTGAGGGTGTCAGGAGAGGAGTCTCTGATACAAGACTCCTGGTTACCAGAAGAGAATCAGTTTCATTGCAGTAGATACAGATTTAGAGGGGAAAAGACCAAGAGCTTTTCAGCACTGCAGTGGTGATTGCACTCACTCAATTATCAATGAAGGGCTGTGCAAGACAAGACCTAGGAATGACCAGGTATTTTGTTGGCATAGATGTCAGGAAAAGGCAGAATACTGGCAAGAAATGAGAGAGAGAGAGAGAGAGAGAGAGAGAGAGAGAAAACAATATACTTTCTTGAGTGTGAAAGTGCCAGACAAGTAGGAGCCCAACTGGATTGGTGTAGGAAGGACGGAATGCTGACTGGTGTGGCCTCACTGCCCCAGCTTTCCTTTAGAGGAAGGCCTGTCCTGCTGGAACTGGGGCTGAGGGAGACTGTCTGTGGATGCAGAAGACTTGGAAGAGTTCACGCACTGGGGGTGGTAGGTATGGTATTTGTAAACAGAAGGTGGCTGATGTAAGCCAAAAGGAGATATCATCCTGATACACTCTATGAAAGGGAAGATGTGCCTCATGTGTGTGATGCAGCTGGGGTATGGAAACACTGAGGAGAAGAAGATGAAGGAGGTTGCATAGCAGTGGGGATATGTACAATTTAACACCTGGACTCATCAGGGGAACAGGAAAGTGACTCTGTAACCAACATTAACATTACTTTGGATTTGTAATCAAAATAGTTCTATGATTTATCTCTGACTATTCACAGATAATTATAAATTCTGGTTTTATAAGCCCAAGCCATTTTACATTTGCTTTTCTAAATTTGAATTTTTAAATCCTTTATATACATATAAAAAGTTTTTCTTTTTTCATTTAGGCTTAACCTAGATTAGAAGAAGAATTATTTGTTGAGTTTTAGGTAGAACTTATTTGCAAAGTGGTGTGGGACTTGAGGCTTTCTGAGGCTTTCTTACAGACAGCAGCAAATGGATAATTTTCATGTAGTCATATGCATATATACATATTTTATTAGTTATTGGTATCTAACTTTATTATCATCAGAGAGTAAATTCCAATTGATGTTAATTCTTAGTACATTTTTGAAGCTGCCATTTGGCTTAGAATATGTTTGATTTAATTTTTTTTTATTTTGTGACTTGTAGCTTTTTATGTATTTATAAAATTTGATTTATTATTTTGTTTAAATATTCTATAATATTTATTAATGTTTTTCTTATTGACATCTTTTTAAGAAGATTATCTTTCAATTTCTTTTAACAATTTGAATTAGGAATAATTATCTCTCACTGGACTTCTGTATTAAAAGCAGAATTGAGATAGAGCTCTTAAGTAATTAATCAGGTCTGCTCACTGACAAAGTAATAGCTCTTGTGCAGTAGATGTGGAGTGTGATTTTTTTCAAAATCTTTACAAGAAAAATTACAATGGACATTCACTGTTCCATATAAATGATAAATTCAGTGATTCAGAGTGTACTTCAAAAGCTTTTACTAATTTGTAACCTTTTAAGGACCATCGAATATTCTTTTCTTGAGTCCACTCAACTCTAAAAAGATCCCAATGAGATTATCTTATTGATTGTGGAGTTGAGAAAACTGAGGCTTATAAATAGGATAAGATAAACTTCCAAAATTAAATAAACCTTGCCTGCTTCCAACTGTGTTGCCGTGCCTTCGATGGTTCCATTTGTTGGAATCTTTAGTTAGTACAGATGTATTTTAAATTCTCAGTTGTGCTTTCCTTGTGTTTTAGTTATTCTCCCAAGCAGTTTATAATCCGTTGTTTATTCAATGAATGTTTCCGTTGGAAGTTGGTGAAAAGAGAGGTGAAAATACCATACAGTATGAGGAAGAATATAACAGAATTTCTCCTAGTCAGAGCATGTTTGGCAAGGATTACAAAAGGTTATTAATTTCTTGACTTATTTTACTTAAATTAAAAGTTTGTATATTCTGTAAGTGGAAAAAATAAATCCTGAGAGTAGGTAATATAGTCCTTAAACTACTTCATCTCCTTACATTCCAATGACCATATTTTATCAGCCCCACAGTTACAGGTTCTAAGGAATTCATGAATTCTAAGGCTCAATGTAAGTGTAGAAAACACTGGACCTCCAAAAGTGAACCAGAAAACATTGTAAATTTTAATCATAAATATCAATAAGTAAGATATATCAACTTGCTAAAAATATTTTATGGATCTTGAAGTGTTACTGACTTCAAATTTCCATTGATTTCAAAATAAAAACTGTTGGAAATAAATATAAATGTGTATATATAGGCATCTTCTCATTTATTTCATTTTTCCTATTCAAATTTCAAAGTTTAGAAAAGTCATAAGAAAAAAACATTAAACAATCCAATTATGGAACTTAAATCTCTAATTGAATCTTCAGGAACATTTCACATGTGATGTTATGGCTTTTATTCTTTATAGTCAAATGATTGCACTTAGCAGAACATTGCCATTATATAATGGACTTTTCAACACTAAGGATATAATATATTCATGAATTAGAGTTCTCATGTAAACCAAAGAACTGTGGTTATCTCTTTTAATGTTCAGTAGGAATTTTGGAAATACTTCAATTTCAACTCAGAATATGAAAATGCATAGCATTTACTAAATTTAAACTAATAATCTAAAAGAAAATGCTACTTTATGTAAACTGAGGCCCTTTAAATGTATGTATTAAAGATCAACTCAGAAAGAGGCAGTGACCCCCCATCTTCTTTGTATTTACACTTAATATATAATTTCCAAAATACTTAATTAAAAAACCTAATATAGAATCATGTATGTATTTTTTCCTACAACCCCTTTATTGAGGTCAGAAGGTCAATACACAACAGCAGTTACAATAGCAAATATTTATATGGTACTTTTGCACATAAAAATTGTGTATGTTTGCATAGCTTTGTAATAAATAAAACTACCAAGACCTTTTATTTGATACGCACAATGGTCCTATGAAGGAACTTCAGTGTCTATCCCCATTTCACAGAAGAGGGCTATGAGGCGCAATTAGTGAAATATTGCAGAGTTATTAAAATGCTTGGCTGTCATTCAAATTCAGACAGGTTGGTTTGTACGTCCATATTTTCAGTCATCAGCATACAGCCTTTCATACTTTAATATTAATTAATAATCAAATGATATTATTATTTTATTCAAACATAAGACTCAAAAATTGCATACAGGCATATCTCATTTTATTGTGCTTCTCTTTTTGGTAATAATACTTCCCAGACATTGCATTTTTTACAAATTGAAAGTTTGTAGCAACTCTATTTCAAGCAAGTCCATCAGTACCATTTTCCCAATAGCATGTGCTTACTTCATGGATCTATTTCACATTTGGATAACTCTCACAATATATCAAAACTTTTTCATTATTATCATATCTTTTAGGGTTATCTATGGTTACTGATCTTTGATGTTACTATTGCAATTATTTTAGGGCACCGTGAACCATACCCATATAAGACAGCAAACTTAGTCAATAAATGTGTGTGTTCTGACTGTTCCACCAACTAGCCATTCTTCTGTCTCTCTCCCTTTCCTCTCCTTGGGTTCCCCTCTTCCCTGAGACACAAAAATATTGAAATTAGGCCAATTAATAACCCTACAAAGGCTTATAAGAGTTCAAGTGAAAGGAAGTGTCTCTCACTTTAAATCAAAAGCTAGAAACCATGAAGCTTAGTGAGAAAGGCATGTCAAAAGCTGAGACAGGCTGAAAGCTAATCCTCTTATACCAGTTAGCCAAGTTGTGAATGCAAAAGTTCTTAAAGGAAATTAAAAGTACTCATGTAGTGGACACATGAATGATAAGAAAGCCAAACAGCCTTATTGCTGAGAAAGTTTAGTGGTCTTGTTAGAAGATCAAACCAGTGTCAACAATCTCTAAAGCCAAAGCCTAATCCAGAGCAAGGCCTTAATTCTCTTCAGTTCTGTGAAGTCAGAGAGGAGTGAGAAAGCTGTAGAAGAAAAGTTTTTTTGAAGGTAGCAGAGGCTGGTTCATGAGATTTAAGGAAAGAAGCTAGCTTCATAACATGGGACTGCAAGGTGAAGCAGCGAGTGCTGATGTAGAAGTTGCAGCAAATTATCCAGAAGATAGAGCTAAGATCATTGATGAAGGCAGCTACACTAAACAACAGATTTTCCATGTAGGCAAAACAGCCTTGTATTGGAACAAGATGCCATCTGGAACTTTATTAGCTAGAGAGAAGAAGTCAATGTCTGGCTTCAAGGTTTCTAGTCTTCAAATAATAGCCTGACTCTCTTGTTAGGAGCTAATGCAGCTGGTGAATGTAAGTTGAAGCCAGTGCTTACTTATCATTCTGAAAATCCCTAAGAATTATATTACATCTACCCTGCCTGTGCTCTATAAATGGAACAACTAAGCCTGGATGAAAGGCACACCTGTTTACAGCACGGTTTATTGAATACTTTAAGCCCACTGTTGAGACCTACTGCTCGGAAAAAATATATATATAAATATTCTTTCAAAATATTACTGCTCCCTGACAAGGCACCTTGTCACCCCAGAGCTCTGATAGAGATATACAAGGAGATTAATATTTTTTACCTGCTAACACAACATCCATTCTGCAGCCCATGGATCAATGAGTAATTTCTACTTTAAAATCTTATTACTCAAGAAATAAGTTTTTTAAGGCTCTAGTTGCCATAGATAATGCTCCCTCTGATGGATCTGGACAAAATAAATTGAAAGCCTTCTGAAAAGTGTTCACTATTCTAGATGCCATTAAGAACATTTGTGATTCATGGGAGGAGTAAAAATGTTAACTTCAATAGGATTTTTGAAGAATTTGAGTCCAACCTTTATGGATGAATGAGGAGTTCAAGACTTTAGTGGAGGAAATAACTGCAGATGTTGTGGAAATAGCAAGATAACTAGAATTAGAAGTGGATCCTGAAGATGTGACTAAATTTCTGCAATCTCATCATCAAATTTTAATATGTGAAGAGTTGCTTCTTACAGGGTTGAGCAAAGAAAGTTGTTTCTTGAGACAGAATCTACTCCTGGTAAAGATGCTATGCACATTGTTGAAATGACAACAAAGGATTTAGAATATTACATATTTAGTTGATAAAGCAGCAACAAGGATTGAGAGGATTGACTCCAATTTTGAAAGAAGTTCTATTGTGAGTAAAATGCTATCAAACAGCATGACATACTACAGAGAAATCTTTCATGAAAGGAAGAGTTAATTGATGTGGCAGACTTCACTGTGGTCTTATTTTAAGAAATTTCCATAGCTCCCATAACTCTTAGCAACTCATGATCCAGCAGTTTTAACATCCAGGCAAGACTCTCCATCAGCAAAAATATTACAACTCGCTGAAGCCTCAGATTTGGTAACTTTTTTTTTTAACAATAAAGTATTTTTAAATTAGGGTATGTATAGTGTTTTACTCTATTTAATGCTTAATAGACTACAATATAATGTGAACATAACTTTTATACTCCCTGGAAAATCCCCAAATTTGTGACTCACTTTATTGTGATGGTCTGGAACCGAGCCTGCAGTATCTCTGAGATATGCCCATATCTTATTTGTATGCAACCTACCAATTCATTTTTGTAAATCTGATATAGAGGGATACTAAGTTCTAATAAGCATTTAATTATATCAACGAAGTACAATTTAATACTTCATGATTCTCCTTGTTGATACCCTTAACTTCTCTCACATATAAATTAATTCTTTGATAGTATTAATATGTTGAGTTAAAGAAACTTATATAACATTGAGTTGTAGAGGAAACATAATTTGTATAACATTGAGTAGTAGAGAAAGTAAAATTTTGTCTGTCATTGATTTGATATTTATTGGTCTTAATTTATTATACTCAGTTTTTCCTAATTTCAGACTTACCTGATTCATAAGCAGCACACAATCTATTATTTAAAGTTTAATATTGGTGATTGGCTTTCAAATTTGCAACATTGTTATGGTACCCTTGAGTCATAGGGATAAAATATTTATTATATATTCTAAAATGTTTGTGATGTATTCTAAACCATTTATTTCATTTATTTGGTTCATTTCATTCTCTTAATAAATTTCCTATGAACAAAACATAGGAATATAGCTTTTGGTAGGAATACTTAAATGGTAATAAAATTCATAGTTGAAATATAATAATCTCTGTCATTTATAATTTTTATATGTATGTGACTTTCATGTTTTTGAATAATTTTTAGTATCTTTAATGCTTATTTATTATATGGCCATAGATAAAAATTGTTAATATTTTACTCAGAACCATTGAATTAAATTCTGAATGCCAGACTGGGCACGGTAGCTCATGCCTGTAATCCCAGCACTTTGGGAGGCCGAGGCGGCAGATCACAAGGTCAGGAGTTTGAGAACAGTCTGTCTAACATAGTGAAACCCTGTGTCTACTAAAAATACAAAAAATTAGCCTGGTGTGGTGGTATGCGCCTGTATTCCCAGCTACTCTGGAGGCTGAGGCAGGAAAATTGTGTGAACCCGGGAGGCGGAGGTTGTAGTGAGCCGAGATTGCACCATTGCACTTTAGCCCAGGTGACAGTGTGAGACTCCGTCTCAAAAAAAAAAAAAAAAATTCTGAATGCCTTTTCCTTTTCCTTTTATTCTTCCTATAGTGATGAACAAAGAACAAATATAATAATATAATTTCAGGATGGTATAGTCCCATTAACATAAGTTACATTTGGAAGAAATATTAAGCTGTCAAGATTTCTATCATAAGTATAACCATTTGAGCATTTTTAATGTAATAGAATAAAAGATGAAATGTTTAGATTTTTTTTCTGATCACTAATCTAGCTATGCTATCTTAAATATCCTTGAACCACTGGGTAGCAGATCACTTACTGCTATTTTAGATATACATTGTAATGTTGCCAATCTATTCGTGTTATTATATGTCTGACCAACTTAAAACTTTAATAACATACCCACGTAAAACATTCTTCCTCCACTGCCTGCTAAGATTTGTGGCTAGGGGATTAGTATAATAAAAGTTGTTTCTTCTTCCTACTATTTAATATATTCCGTGAATACTACAATCCTAAAATGGCCTTGTTTGTCCCCTTGCATTTATAAGGACTTGGAACACCTGGGCTTGTAGTATGGCAAAGCAGTGTCTCTTAGAGCACTTCTTAGTAAAGCTGATGGAAGTTCTTTATCTCAGGTTACTGCTGGCTCCTTTTAGAATATGGGCAACTGAATCTTCTTAGTCCTCAGTTTGGAAGCCTAGTTGTTGATTGAGGAAAAGCCCACTCAACATACAGATCCATTAGAATATTTTACCGTTTTTTTTTTTTTTTTCTATGAGGAATAGTTTGATCTTGAAAAATCTGTAAGTCACTACTTATAAATGATAAGGTAACCTATAAGTTCCTCTTAACATCTGCTAAGAACGTATTAAGCCTTTGCATCGACATTTTTACAAAATTCTTAAATATACTCCAGTAAAATTGTTTTAGTCATACAACCTGTAATGGTATTTTATTTAAATGGATTATCATTGGTAAAACATAATAAAAATTATTCAGCTATAGAAACTAGTTCTGGGGATCTGCTTTTTCAAATTTAAAAAAAAAAAAAAAGAATCAACAGCATGATGACATTACCATCAATTTAATTTGGATTTGGTGGAGAGAAACTATAAAACTAGATCACTAGACCAGTAGAATATTTGACAAAAATTATGGAGGGTACTGACATATTATAGGTTACCTTTAGTGATCTTTAGATTTTAAATCATTGAATATGATTGTCTCATTTTGGGGATAAAATAAATGCTTTGTTAATTATTGCACAAATCAAGCCACTGCAAAAAAAATTCTAAAATATTGTGCTTTAAACTCTGCTTTATGAGAGTCTAGTAGTAGGTAGTCTAAACCTAATATTTCAGCTCCACATAAATAAACAACTTCCATTTTGATGCCTAAGGCTCTGCATCACTTTCTCCTAGTAAAAGGAGAGCAGCAAATGGTAAAGAGGAGACCAATTCCCATCCTTTAATTGACAAGACCCAGAAATGTCACAATTCACTTGTGGCCACATCCCTGTGAACACTACTTCTACACACAACTATAGCAAACTGTAAGTGAAGCTAGAGTTGCTGTTGTCTTTGTTATTAAATGGAGCAACTGAATGGTCCCCACCAATTGATAAAAACTGCTGAATTGCACCCTGAAATCTCTACTTTTTCATATTTCATCTTAAAAGCAAAACATACGCGGCCTCACCAGTTATATTACGAACTTTGTATTTTAATTTTTACAAACGTTTTTATAGTACAGAGATAGAAAACAAAACACAGGGACAGGGGAAAGAAATGGGGAGATGTAGATCAGAGGAAAACAAAGTAGCAGATATATAGGATGAACAAGTCTAGAGACATAATGTACATGAGGGCTATAAATAATAAAATTGCATTGTGTATGGGATTCATGCTAAATGAGTAGATTTTGGCTGCCTTGCTACAAAAACAAACAAACAAAAAGTTGGTAACTATGTGAGATGGTGGATACATTAATTTGCTTCAATATAGTAACAGTTTTACTGTCTACATGTATCCCATAGCATCATGCTGTGTCTCCAAAATATACATAATGAAATTTAGTTAAAATATATACAAAGCTTAATCCATTTCCTGGAGCATTTTTGAATGGATGCCTATGTGTCAACCTCTGTAACTTTCTTTTCTTGACCTCGTACTATATGAATTAACGTAGAGTTATTCGAATCATGAACAGTACATCACAGATGGAATATACTGATGCAATGGGAATGCATATAGTATAATAAATATCACATATTATGTTTTATAAATTTTTGATAGTAATGTAAGTACAGGATTTTTCTTTCTAGGCCTGTTTTACAGCTGTTAAATACCATCAATTCTTACAAATTCTTCTCTCTTTATCTTTCACACATCCATGGCATTATTTAAATATCTTTTGGATTTCCATTTCTTGGCTTAAAACTCTCTTTGAATGTCCTCGTCCAGTACTGACCAATAGAACTTTCTGTGATGATGGACATATCCATTATGGTAGCTACTATGTGAAGGTTTTGAGTACTTGTGTTGTGACTGATGTAACTGAGGAACTGAATTTTAAACTTAATTTCATTTAATGAATTTAAATGTAAATAGCCAGACATGACTAGTGATCACCCCCTTGGACATACAGTTCTAGTCACTCTCCACTCCGTTTACCAGCTTATTTCAGCCACATCTATTTTACTGCATCATATTACTCCTGAAATATCCTTCAATAAATTTACTTACTCAACATGTATGTATTTGGGGTTTTATTCTCTGGGTGAGAAATTTTGTATTTTAGGTGTGATTTTATCCTAGCTTTGAGTAGTCTAATAATAATATACATATATAATATTTGTTGAACACATTTTGTGTTAGACATGGTTCTGAGCATTTTATTCATAATATATTGTTTCATTATCACAAGAAACTCACATTATAATTATCACCATCTTATATATGTATAAAAGGACACAACCATAAGTTAATCAATTTTTGTCTAAGATCAAATAGGTAGCTAGTAAGTGGATGAGCTAGGATGTAAACCTCACGCAAACTGGCTTCAAATACCATTCTTTATTATTTCATCATTCTGGAGAGTAAGTTTTCATCAGTGGTTCTCCTTATTCAAAATACATCACAGTTGGAGCCTTTCTAGAAGCTTTATTTGTGTATGCATAATATAGGAAACTATCTTGCCTCTGACAAGAGAGAAGAGAAAGGAACAGTTTCTCTTCTTTCTTTTTCTTATCACAATTCTCTAAGCAAAAACTATGTTTATAAAAATTGATCCAAACCATTCCTTATCTTCACTGAGTATTAGTACCTTATTTTATCCAAATGATATTAAATAAATTAGTAAACATAAGTGAAAATAAGCAGGCGCTGTATGTTTGTTCCTGTTACTACAAATGATTATTCAGGTTTATCTTACTCAGAACACAAACAGAAAGAGTTATAAAGTACTCAAGATAGATTATTTTCTAAAGGCTATAACGTTAAGATTTAACTCAGGTCAATCATCTCCAAGTTAAAATTACTTAGAAGTGTACTGTCCATAATTAAGTAATCTTACCTACTAATATTACGGAATAAGAATACCTTTAGGTGACATGAAATCTGTCATTTTAAGCATGCCCCCAAGCCTTTTCAAGATTGCTCATAAAATTTCTCATTCTCTAGAGAAATGTGATCTCTAAGAAATAAATGTCTCTTTCAAGTCACAAGTAATATGAGCACATGAAAAAAATGGAATTTTGAGTCTTAGAAGGGATATTGCAGTATTATAAAATTGCTTTTATTTCTTGTTATTTAAGTTCTCATGGTCATTTTAGGATTTACCTTCTAGATATAAAGGATTATGATTTCTTTTAGGGAGGTGGGGGACAGAAGCCTTTGGGGACCAGGAGAATATTTTTCATATGAAATTCTTTGTCATAAAATGCTAATGTTGGTGTTCTTGTCTTTATGTCTATGCATTCTTTAGCTATGAGGATAACAGACCCTTCATCAAGTAAGAATGACCTGAATGGCTGATAAATTCCATTTATCAGTGTGGTCCCATGAACCAGCTGTCAGATCAGTACTGAAAAATCATTAGAGCCTCTGTCATTCACATTGAGGCAGAAGAGCAAACTGTGCAGGAAAATAATCTGGCATACAACTTACATGCAGAATAAATATGCTGCAGGTGTATTGCCAAAAAAAAAATTCTGCTTCACCTCTGTTAATTGGATATCACCTGAATCTAGTGCCACAGCAATAGCAATTTCCTGTGGTACAGACTTGTTTCTCTTTTAATAGCTTCCCTCTCATTGTGATGTGTTCCTCTGTGCCACATACGTCTGCTTTTCTGTTGTTTGTTTGGGCATCATTCATCTAAAATTATTCTGTCATTTACTGGTATATCTTCAAAATGATCTTACGGGTATAAAACTACCCAATTGCAATTGATATTAATGAATTGCTATACTAAATATAAATAAAGAAAAAATTGCCTTCCTAAAAATTAATTTTTACATATGCAAAATTATCCCTTTCAAATTTGACACCTATCACTTGATTAATGATCTAATCTGTATGAATATATTTCAGTTTCTGAAATAAAGCTACAAGTCTGTACTAATCTAACAAATGTGAACATAAATGTTAACATTTGGACATTTTTCCCATGTATATTTTAAAATTACAAGTCCTGCAAGAATAAACTAAGATTGGTAACCTATGGGCAATCTTGCTGTAGACTTTCAGTTTGTTCTTCTGGTGAAGAGTCCTTTGTTTTCATTTTTTTTCTAGTGCCATTTCGCTTCTTCATGCTTTTGCTTTCATTCATTCTTTCTTTCTTTTTTTTTTTTAAAGAAATTGGGGCTCATTGCAGTTTTCTACAACTTAACCTTTGGGCCCATCATGTGTTTTCCAGTGGTTAATACCTGACTTCAGTATTTGATCCCATTATTTTGCTTCTAAATCTAAATAGCAATATTGCCTTGATTTAATGGCAATTCTTATTTTTTCTTTTTTGAACATCCATAAGAAGCCGAGAGCTTTTCCTTGAAAGTTAATATACTTCTGAATCCCGCTGTAGAATAAAATATTAACACCTAAAATGTTTTCTAAATGATATAAGGAAACATGTAACATGTAATAGCAAAACTCCTTTAGAGATTCTTTATTCAAGAATGTTGATGTTTTCAGTTAAACGTGTTAAATTTAGTGGGCATTTAAACATGAAATATAGTGGCTGATTGTTATGGAAGAAAAATAGTAAATATTTATAATTAATTTTAATAAGACTTTAATAATTAACTACTTTGGAACCATATCTTTCTTAAGATGCAGTTCTCTCTAAAAAACAAATTGAACTCAGCTTCAGATTATCATAAACATATATGATCTTTCCCCTTCATTTTACAAAGTCTCAATCCCTGTAAATATATCTTCCAGAGACATTATAGTGGAGGATAATAATCTGCTGGAAAGAAATATGAATTCACCCTTTTCAAGGAAGATGTGCTGGGAATAAAGAGGTTGGGCTTTTTAGTGTAGAGAGATCTCTACTGATTTGGTCCTGTTCTCCCATATACTTAGGAGTTGAGAATGATTTCATTTCAGTTATGAGTCCCACCTGTTGCAAGAATTCATTTTATCTTGATATTCAATACATAACTTAACCACAAATATATGAACTTTGTTACCTGCTTATACTCTTGCAAATGACATCTTGGAGGAAACTAAGAGAATGGAATGGGAGTGAGAGCTTGTCTTTCATTCTATACCACTCCGTTCATACCACTCCATCTTCATTCTCAGCTTCATCTTCTCCCTTGAGTTTACAGACACTTCAAAGAAATGAAGTTTCTCTGAGCCTTCAAAAATTTTTTCAGCAAAGCTGCCAAATGACTAATTTCTAAAATCTACTACAATGTAGCATAGAAGAGAGTGATCCAAAGGCTGAAGGAGAGTAGAAACAGAGTGTTTCCATTAGAGTGGAACTATTTTTTTCCATCTACTATCCCTCACTCTTAGTCTTTATAAATATAGGTTAGACAAGTAGGGCTCATTAAATTCATACATTAACTTCAAATCCATGTATTTCCTCCTAATACGAGTTATATTTTTGTCAGTAAACAATAAAATTTTTGTGGAAAAAGAGGAAATTTTGAAAAAATGAGGTACAAATGTAACAGAAGAAGCACTAATAGAGGGAAATCAATCAAACAAATGTTACCCCTGTGAGACCAGTGAAGACTAACATAGCTTTATAGCCTGCTTTCCTCTTGCCATTCACCATAATTACACCTCATGCCATTTGCATATGTGCTGCAAATACATGAATAATTTATGGTACAAATCTGCTTTTGCTTAAATGAATTTCTGTGTTCATTACATTTTCATTCATGTATATCTCCTCAAGCTTGAAAACTTGTAGTCTCATCAAAACCTTAAAGTACTTACACCACCTGTCTTACATTTTCTGTCAATAAAAGTTACTGTAACATTTTTTTTCAGTGTCGTATTGTTGATCTGATATGGTTGTTAATTAAAGACCAATTATTTAATAACCCTTAATTTTCTCTTCTCTCTACAGGTCATGGGTTATAGGTGCAATAGCTCTTCTCTGCCTATTAGGATTGACCTGGGCCTTTGGACTCATGTATATTAATGAAAGCACAGTCATCATGGCGTATCTCTTCACCATTTTCAATTCTCTACAGGGAATGTTTATATTTATTTTCCATTGTGTCCTACAGAAGAAGGTAAGCTAGAATTCTTTTTTTAAAATATAAATGGCATACATTTCATGACAGCAAAGCAGCCATAACATATTCTAACATATTATTATTGATATGTTTGTCTACAAGAAATGAAGATACTCATCTTTTATAATAGTAAAGCAAAACAAACACAAAATACAAGCATAATAGTTGGTGAGAGTGTCCAATAGTAAAAAATAATAAAAACATTTTCAGATTTAAAATATTAACAAAAATTATTTTCTTGTAGATTTGACTTTATAGTCTTTAATATTCCCATTGATGGCCAATTGTAGTTGTGAATTAGGAAGTAATTATTTTCTAAAAATGTTGTGGAGGCATGAGATACACGCACACACACACATCATGGAAATATATCACAGTATAGGAAATATACATATGTGGGTTTGAATCTCTGTTCTTCTATTTAAAAACTTATGTGACTTTTGGCAAGTTAATTAACCTCCCCATGTCTCAGTTTACTCATGTGTGACATGAAGGGGGTAAAAATAATTATAAAATATTCAAAGAGATGACTCTGAAAATGAGGTAGAACATTATGTTTTAAAATTTGTGGGAAAGAAACAATAAGATTTATAATTTTTCTTTGGAAAACAAAGGAAATAAGAAGTAAAGATATCCCTTTCTAGGAGTTTTAGTTTTAGAGACTGGTGGGACCAAAACAAGAAGTTGAAAAGAGTGTCCACTTGTCACAAGATGGACAAACATAAAACAAAACACTACTCTGTTTCAAATTTAGAAGGTAGTAGATATCTAAAATGTGTTGACACGATCACAAATACAGAATAGAGTAGTAATGATGAGGCAGGCTTCTAAATGTATGTTACAGAAAAGGAAAGAGGTAACATTAGAATGGATGCATTCTAATCTAATTCATTAGAATTCTTCTTAAAAAGAGGTTGTTTTAAAATAGATGAATCCTGCTGTAACAGGATGTTTTAGAAAAAATAAAAATAAAATAAAATAGATGAACCCTCCCAAATAATTAATATGTATACCTCCCAAATTACAGAAGCCTTACTCAACATATTTATGTTTTACTCATTGCCCAATGGATGGGGTTGCCCCATGAAGGGACATAGGCTGATGAAGATTCAAACAACCTCACTCTATGATTTTATAGTCCTCTTTGGTTTTGACATCCAACAGGAAGTCTGGGAGAGAGAGAGATGATTTTGTACTAAAGATTTGAAAGTGGCTCACATGGCTTCTACTAATGTTTTTTTTTTTTTTAATCAGATAGGACTCTGTCGATGGTACCACCTAAACTGCAAGGGAGACAGAAAAACATAGTATAGCTTTTTTAGTTAGAAAGAGAAGAAATTGGGTATGGTGAATAGATGGCAGTCTGCCACACTTAATGTATTTAAAGAATAGGAGACATGTAAGTGGCTAGTGAGAATAGAGCTGGAAGGAAGAACAAGAATCAAGATGATACACTGAATTAAAGATAGGAGAAAATGTCAAGAAGAAGACAGTGGTTGGTATTCTAAAAGACTTTAGAGAAGTCAGAGAGACTAAAACTTGGGAAAGATGTTTAGATTTGGATAGAAGAAAGCCATAGCCATAACTGATGCTCAAGAGAAATACATACAAAAAATGTGAACAAAATCAGGAGATTAAGGGAAAACATAGCGTTTGCCCGTGAAAAAAAGGGAATGTATTAGGTCTTTATAATCAGTCATAACATATTGAAGTATAGTAGATTTATTTGCCTGTCATCTTTATTTTGTACATTAGCTGGAAATTTGGACCAACATAGTTTTAAATTTTTATTTAATTTTTTTTTACTAACTCATTAAGAAGTAATTTTTAAATTTTAAAGTTAATTTGGAAATTTTCTACAAGGCAGAAAAGAAATTTTTGTACTTTACACGCAGATTATTTTGCTTTGAGTATTTTTTATTAGCCAACACCTCTTTCAGTTTTCCCAACATTAATAAAAATGTTATTTTAGTTTTTCTTGTCTTAACATAAACATATCACTGGAATAATTAAGAATTGCATTTGATACCCAGGTAGAGATTTTACATCTCACAACCCTAAAACAACTTTAGAGTTTTTAATATATTTAACATAAGTTAAATTTTAAAATATATATGTCATCAAGTTCAGTTTTGTGATTCATTAAAACAGAGTTCTAGAAACTGTGGCTCATGAGCCAAATTCATCCAGTTGCCTTTTATTTTTACAGCCAGGAAGCCAGGAATGGTTACTACATTTTCAATACATAAAGTTTAAAATAAGTATATACACCATATCCTTAGTTTTGGCTCCTGACTCAAAAACCTTAAAATATTGACTACCTGGACGTTATAGAAAAACTTGCCAGGCCCTGATTTTGAAAGTTTATTTTCATGATTTACAATAACAAGTAATACATATTGTTCTTTCATCCATTCCATGTTTTGAATTTTAAAACTTTGGTTGCATTTGTATTTGGTGTCAAGAATATGGGCCAACATCAGAAAATACAGAAAACATAATTATTTTTGGTTTTTATTTTACATAAAAAATGTCATATACTTGTCTTTGAAATTGAAGATTTGGTTGGGAGGTGTTTTTACTTTTAAGCCATCAGATTAAATTTCACTAATATGCCATCGCTGGTATAGTTGCTTATATATTTTGATTAGATAAATATGAAGTATTTCATATTTGAAAATTGTTGTCTTATTGAATTATTTGTCGATTGCTTCAACTTATTCGTAAAATTAAAATTTTTGAGTCATCAGTCTTTTTCTGAGTATGGATTGTGTAAACAGTATTTCCACTGGCCACATTAAAGTGGTCACTTTTACTTTTGTTGTACATTCAAATATTTTATATATTCTCAGAGCTTCCATGATCATTTTATTTCTGATATGAGAAATATCAGAAATATTTTATTGGTAAGATATATTGTCTTTCCTGTATTCTATGTTCTAGAACAGCATCACACCAAAATAGGATATCATCTAACTAGGGTAACTAAGATGCAGTGCCATGTGAAATAGTAGATTAGAATATGCAAATGATTGAACAATCAAATAACTGTTTTATTGTAATCTAAAAAATGTTTCCTGGACACGGTCCATGTTATTTTTTTTCTTCTTTTTAAGACATATGCTTACCATTTCAAATCAAATCACAGCAAAATAAAGTCAGTATAATGATTCAGTAAGTAATGTAGCTAATGCGAGACTTGGCATCACCAAATATCTTGATTTTCTGGTTGTTTATATTATCAGTTCAGAACATTTAATCTTTGTTGGAAAATTCAGATAGTCCATGATGAATTATTGTGGCTTAAACAATATTGCTGATTTTGTAACAGGAGGGAGAGTGGTTCTCTTTCTGTCTTCTTTGCCTTTATTCCTCATTGTACTGAAATATTTGTTTAGGTTTATATCACTTCATTCAAATACCATTTCTCATCTAGAAACAAACATATCATTTGCTGTTTACCTTAGGAAAACAATGGGATGTTGCAGCGGGAAGTTATGATCAAAGTTTAGATTCCTAGAGATGTTTCATAAATCAGTAGAAATTACTCAGCTATCATTGATACTGCTTACTTTTGGTTAGAGATTATTTTAAGCCTTCTCAAGTTCTAATTAAAGCATTTGTCCTCATTCTTTCCAGACACAAAGAAGGAGATAATTAATAGATTACTTTAATAATGATATTAGTGATATACAATGTCTGTGCTGGTCAATGATTTCATGTTCCAAATATGGCATCTTAGAGCTTTTTGATCATACAGCACTCGTGAAATTTAGAGTTTTCTCCTAGGGCACATCGCTTGACCTTTTCGGTCTTGTTTACTCTCATTACTTAACCCATTTCAATCTCCTAATCTATAAAATGAAGTTAATAATTATTTTTCAGACTCATTTTGAGGGACATACCTAGCACAATTCCTGACACATAATAGTTAAAAAGTAGAAGTTTCTTCTTTTTACCCTCCCTGCAGATGCACCTTAGAAACACACATAACTGGGTGCAGACTGGTGTCATTTTTAAAATAAACAAAATATGGACTAACTTGTAAACACTGAACAAAAATGATTGTCTCTATTTCTAATTATTGATAAATGTAGCACAGAAGAGACTGGTTGCAAAACAAATCAATAGCATTTTAAATACATTAAAAATAAGTAATTTTGCCATGCCAGAGCAGAGGAAGGCCTTAAAGACCAGCACATCATAACCCTGTTTTGTTCATTCTATTCTTTGTGGTGAGAATGCCTTTTTCTCCTCTTCTTCCCTATCTTTTATTTCAACTTCACTGTATGAATTAATTCCAGCCGCTCTTTTGAAGACTTTCTGGGAAGCTCTCTTTCCCAAGAAGCCCTCCTTGGCCCCCCACACCTACCTCCCACAGGCACTCCTCTTCTATGTTTGAGTCACCTGACCCTATCTCCGTCACTGTTCTTACCCCATAATAAGCACTGATAAATGTGAGTTCTTTGAGCAAATCTGCATATGTTCTGTCTTTGATTCTCCTATGTCTTTGACACAATGAATTTTACAATAATAAGATGAAACGTTCCCATTTTGAATACTAAATTTAATGTATCATTTACATACTTTTTTTGCTTTTGATTCTAAATAATATCCCTTTTTAAAGCACATGTTTAAAACTTTGATTTAAATAAAATCTTATTTGAATATTACATTATCATAAGTTGTGGAAAAAATGAACTAATGTGAAATCAAATACATAAAGGCCTAAGAATAATTTATGTATATGATGTTGTTTCATAATATAAATTCATGAACATATAATCGATATAATAAGATGTCCCTTTGTTGTTATTGATAGTAGATACGTGATTTAAGGCAGTTACTGTTTATTTTTATATGTCTTGTTCAATTAAACAGGCAGTAATAAAAATTTTAGACATGATTAAAATTTTTACCGAAAGTTGATATATTTCTCTGCTTGAAAACATCAGCTAAAAGTTTTCCTTTTCCCTGTAATTTTATACTACAACCAAGATTAAGTATTTAATCAAGAATGCTATAAAGAAAAGTAATTATATTTCTCTGTGATTATTGAGTAGAACTATTTTGAAGGACTACATTTGCAATCTTTTTAATTTTTGTTCTCAATTTGAACATTTGATCTCTTTTAAAATAAACTTCAGAGAAATATAGATTTAGAAGAAATGATTAGCCCAACATACTCATATTTTCTGTCTTTAAATATCCTTTCTCTGCTTTCTCACTTTCTCTGATCTCTCTCTCTGTCTCTCTCCCCCACTTCTTACCCTACTTCCTCCATCCCACTCTCTTTAACTTCCTAACTAGGCTTCTACCTAAAGAACAGCAACTACAATTCCCTTGCACCAATAGGCTACTTTATATAAAATTTATGAAGCTAAAAATAGTATCTTCGATGGGCTTAAGTATATGTTCTTGGAACTAAGAGAAAGTACCACTATGATGTGATGGGAGGAGTGTGAGTATGTGTGTATGAGTGTGTGTGTGTGTGTGTGTGTGTGTGTGTTTTAAAAGGCTCCCGAGTTAGGCAAAATTTCAAGCTTGACAGTATGCATATAATTATGTTGTATTGTAAAATACATGCTGAACAGACTTTCTTATATCTGTAGGGCAAGGAAAAAATTATGTTATCTAAAAATAAAACTCACATATATTGTCTACTTTTGTTCCTACCTGCAATGAATTACTTGCTAACAGAAGTTAATATTTAATTGTCTAGGTACGAAAAGAGTATGGGAAATGCCTGCGAACACATTGCTGTAGTGGCAAAAGTACAGAGAGTTCCATTGGTTCAGGGAAAACATCTGGTTCTCGAACTCCTGGACGCTACTCCACAGGCTCACAGGTAAACAATATTTGTTCACTGAAATGAAGTAATTCTTAACTATATTCTGTAACCAGTTCCTGTCCCTTATGATTGGAGCTAATTTCTATCCTGTACTTAACACATCGTTTGTTTTTGTTGTTTCACTGTGTCTCACATGGGAATGATTCTGACAAAAATGAAAGAAACTAAAACTGTATTAAAATGATGAAATTGGGGTCTCAGTTTGCATAATAATTAATGACTTCAGATTGCTTTCAGTTCAATAAATGCAGCAGGTAAAGAAAAGAATTTTCCAGTTCACCCAAAATTCAAAGAAAGTAATATTTCATGTATATAGAAATGTGATATATTGATATGATTCTAATTCTTATAATTCTTCTAACTAGTATAATAATTATCACAAACTGAGACAATTTACATATGATATGGTATGTTTAGGAAAAATAACTATGACTCAACCCTATTATGTGCTGAGAAGTTGAAGAAAAGTCAGGGCAGTGAAGACTACTACAACAGCACTATTAACATAGCTGGTCTAAGCCCCACTCCCATTCGCCCAACACTAGACATAGCAGCATAGTACCTTACCAGAAAAAGTTTAAGCTTTTAGGTAAACTGTGTGCCATTTTTCCCAGGGCACAGAGTCAGCTCAAAGATTATTACATAGAAATTTTAACAACTCCTGTATGTTAAGATGAGCCTGTCAATAAAAGACTTAGAATTGTGTAGGTCATGAGTGAGTTCGATTCAAGCTAGCAAACTAGTATTATTTGTTTGTTCGTTTTTTGAGACAGAGTCTCACTCCGTTGCCTAGGCTGGAGTGCAGTGGTACAATCTCAGCTCACTGAAACCTCTGCCTCCTGGATTCAAGCAATCTTCCCATCTTAGCCTCCAGCCTTCTGAGCAGCTGGGACCACAGGCATGTGCCGCCATGCCCAGATAATTTTTGAGGTTTTTGTAGAGATAGTGTTTCGCCATGTTGGCCAGACTGGTCTCAAACTCTTGGCCTCAGGTGATCCACCTGCTTTGGCCTCACAAAGTGCTGGGATTATAGATGTAAGTCACCTAGACTAGTATTTTTACGATTGCATGATTCAGTAGAAACAAAAGTCATGTTTTCAGTGTTGCCACTTAAATTTTTCTGAGGAAGACTTGAGTTTAAATTGATAAATAAAGTTATAAATCAATCTTTTAGCTCAACCTATAAATTTAATTATTGTTTCATAAATTTGGTTATTTTATATAAAATAAGAGTGATTACTTCATTTTTTCTTTGATGAATGTTCAATTGGCTTGTAAGCTTAATAGAGTAAATTTCCCTAAATAATTTCATTCATATGCTTAGAAAATTTAATTTCTTTATACCTTTTAAACATCATTTATAAATTTAATATACCTGATTGTCTCAAACACATCAACTGTCAGACTAGACAGTCATACCCACCTAACTAGCACTTGAACCAGTTATAAATCAATGAATGACCAGTGTTTTCATAGTTTCCTCACCAATTGAGTTTTTAATTTTACAAATAAAATATCTTTAATATCAATCTGATATTTCCAATTAAAATTTTAAAAGTTAACATATAACTGTCAAAAATATCAGACTATCTTAAATAGTTTTACCAACCACAAATCATGAAACTTAAATATAATTGCATGATTATTAATAATCTGAATTTGATTTAATTTTTACACACTACACTGAGGTTGTAAAGTTGCAAATCAGAGGAACAATTGTCCCAACTCAGATGGATGGAAATTTCTGAGTTTAGGACTACTAAATTTGCCAATCAGAGATCTGAATTCTCACATAAGAGTAGGGGCAGACCAGGATAATGCTTATAGCATGAGCCCCTTTAATAATTAATGCCTTTATTTTTAGACTTATAATCCCTTGCTCTTCCCCTGCTTTTTGTAATACCTTTTTCCATGACTTTTCAATTGATATTGCTGAGATTCTCTATATCATCCAGCCTGATTAGATCCCACATGCTTTTCACATTACTGAGCTCATCAGCTACCATCCTATAGTCATTTTATTGAAATATGTCATTAATATTATAATAATACTTGGGGGTCTCATTTGCTACAACAGAGTTGTGCAATGTTTAGCAATACTTCTAAACTATGAGTTAAGACAGTACAGCTCAATGGAATAATAATAAACTCTGTGGGTGGGTATACCTTGTTTTGAATTCTGGCCTTGCTACATACCAGCTATGACACAAAACAAGTTACTAATTTCATTGACACTCAGTTTTTTCATCTGTAAAATGGTGATAATAAATACCGACGTCTTAAGTTGCTAAGAAGATTGAACTAATATACACAAAACAGAATAAATTGTAGGTGCTCAATAAATGGTGGTTGCTACCAGTTATTACTGTTGTTATTATAGAATATTATTGTATATATATTTTAAGTTGTATCATATTTTTCCCCTCACTCTTGTTATTTGTAATATCACAATTCTACTCTTGGAAAATAATTTTTTCTTATACTTAATATAATACTAATTCTGATTAACTATGACCATCCAAGCCTATGTAAGGTTATAGTTACTTAAATCAATATTATTTGTTTAGGTAAGACGAGTAAATACATTTCTCACTAATTATGGCCATCCATAAGCAAATGCTAAAATACTGATATGAAAACAAAATTTGGGGAGTATGGATGCATCTTTCACATAAGAGCACTTCTAAAATAACTATTTTATTTAGAAATATTGAGTGCCTCCTATATAATGCCATTGATTTTCTAATCTCTGGGGATAAAATGGTTAAAAGACATATAACTTCCCCTGTGATCTGGAACTTTTATTCTAGTATTGGAAGATAGAAAGTGTATTAATTACAAACGACCCAACAAAAATATCAAATGAGAAAGCTGGCAGAGAACAAAAATATTATGTCAATTAGCCAGGTGGCTACTGGAATTAAGTGCTGGAGAAAGACTACCTTTGGAAGTGGTACTTATGCCAAAGTCTGAGTTACAAGATTCTAAATGAAGGAGAAAAGGACATTCAGGGGAACAGAATTCTAAGTGAGAAAATGTCTAATGCAAAGCCTTTACGGTGTGGAGAACTTACAAAAACTGTTGGCCAAAGTAGGTTAGAGGGAGAATGAGACAGAAAGTGAAAGAAAAAGGAAAGAGACCGATCCCTAGGTATTTGTAACAGTATGAAAATTAAATTTTATTTTGATTACTTTGGATAGCCAGTGAGATAATTTAGAAATGAAAATGATAGGATACAATCCGCATGTAATAAACATTATGTTGCTACATTGTGGATAATGGAGGGGATGATGGCCAAGACTAACAAGTAAAAATCCTCTTCACCTCTTGCTCCTCCAAACTTACTTCCTGATCCTAATCACTTATAAAAGTTTTATAATATACATCAGTCACACAAACATATTCACAGAAATGGGTGTAAAATTTTTTTAAACTATGGACTGAAATAATATCTTTTGACTTTCTTGTAATTGTTTTGTCATTTATCTTTCATATATTTTATTGACTTTTAGATATATTTGCTTTTTATTATATAATATTTGAAAAATAAAAAAGTGACATATGTACATGAAACATTGAAACATTTTAATAAGATGAACACCTGTGAACTCAACATCCAACCGAAGAAATAGAACATTTTCAATATGTTTTCCTTTTTATTTAACCTCTCCCTAATCAACCCCTATGTCTTCCTCCAGAGAGGCCCCTAAATTTTATTTTTCCATTCCTCCAACTTATTCTAATAGTTTCCCTCCAAAAAATGTTCTTCAGCATTCCTTTTTGAAATCTTTGTTTAAAAATGGTATTTGATTGTATGTAGTCTTCTCTGACTTGTGTTTTTCACTCCCATATTCTAAAACCCTTCCTGATTCATTCCATAAATATCTAAGTGTGGCCTCTGTGCCGTATACTATATACCTTTTTCTCTGCCTGCAATACTTCTCCTTTTTCTCCTTTTCCTTTTTTCCTCTTTTCTCTTTTCCTCTTAAACTATGTTTGGTGTAATGCAGTGAGTTGTTAACCTCTTGCACTCAGGAGCCAGATGACTGCATTCCAATGCTGATTATTAGGTCTGTGCCATTAGAATGTTCATTAACCGCTGTGCTTCGGTTTTCTAATGTATAGTATTACCTACTTCATGAAGTTCTTATGAGGTTTTGATGGGTGAATACATGAAAGGTGTATATTATGGAAAAGAGAGCATAGAAAAATTGATACAGATGTGTATACACACACATGCACATATATAATATACATACACTATGTATGTATGTGCCAAGTATATGTACCTCAATTAACAAAAAAGACAAAAATTCTATTTTCATAGAGCCTCAAGCCTATTGCAGACATCAGACGTTAAATGGTTAGCTATTAAGTATAAATGTAAGAAATAATTACATAATACATGGTATTGTAGGAGATGTTAGTGACTGTTGGGGGAATGTAGTAGGGGAAAAGGGACTGAGATGTGATTGAATTGTGTGTGTAGCCTCCAATTCTAAGTAGGGTGGTCAAGTTATGTCTTCAGAAAAAAATATTTTAGAGTTAAAAGGGTAAAGGAATTATGCATACCTGTGTCTAGGGGAAGAGCACCCAAACAGAGAAAACAACCAACATTGCCAAGCTCTGAGGCACAAACATGCCTGGCATGTTAGAGAACAGCAAGGGGACAGGTGCAGCTAGAGCAGATGGGGGAGATAAATAAGAGATGAGATAATGGGGACAGCTCGTATAGATATCACCTAACAATAATAACTTCGTCAACTCCAGATAAAATGTTACTTCTTCAGTCTGCATTGTTCTCAGACTCCCTAGAGAAGGACATATCCTTTAATATATGGTAAAAATATATGGTATAATTGGTAGAAGTCTTTACAAATTCTGTGGTATAAAGAATAGTCACAAAAGTATACAAAACATAAATGTATGGCACAATTAATTATTACCAGTTCCCAGGCCAACTATTAATATACTGAGAATACCTTGGAAACCCTTTGAACCCGTCTCAATCATTAACCTCCAAACATAACCACTATCTTAGCTTTTAATAGCACATTTTAGTTTGCATATTTTGATGCTTATTCACCTGAAATCATTTAGTACATACTCTTTTATGTTTTCCTTTGTTCCCAAGACATCTGCATTACTGCAGGAGGCTATGAGCTCTTTAATTTTCTTTGCTTTATATTTTTGTATAGTTTATTCATCCATTCTACCATTGACAGTCATTTTGATTGTTCATATTTCAGCTATAATATTTAATGACTGTATGGAGATTTGTGGGCATATTGTACGTTTGCATTTATTTTTGTGATAATTTAACTAATCTGTTACTAGTTTAGCAGCTCCATCAGGGTCAAGACATTTTGTGCTTACATTTCACCTTTGTATCTTATAGGTTAGTATTTGGCAGGCAGTAGAGGGTAATTGATATTTTTAATTAATTAATTAACCAACTAATGAAACAAATGTGAGAGACTGGCTCCCATCATTGTCCTTTTGTTTATTAGTTTTCTGTGTGTGTCTGTGTCTGTGTGTGTGTGCGTGCAGGCATTTGTCAACCTAGAGAAAATGTGATATACAACAATATATCTGAAGAATAATCATGTTCCAAGATTCATAAAACCAATTGTCTAATATTCTAACATTGGTTACTCCCATTATTCAAGAAGTTCAAATGTGTTTGGAACATAACCCATTGTAGGCATGGTTTCATAAGTAGTAGTAATATTTCTTATAACTATTTCAACCTTGAAAAAACTTCTGAAAATATTTTGTTTCTTCCTCACAAGATTGTTAATACTTTTTTGATCTATAACTGAATAAAATAACAGAATAAAACCGAAAAAAATCCCTCCAATGGAAAAAGTTTATAATATTTATTTTCTTGAATTATCTGACACTTAGAAATTTGAATTTAAGAATGTCAATAATAATGTAAGAATTTTTAGTTATCTATAAAACTTCCTACTGAAGCAATGAATCAACTAACTTTATTTTCTTCAAAGAAAGAAAAGTCAGGATAGTTATGTAATCCCTAAAATTACATTGATCTTCCTATAAAAGTTATGAGTTAAGTTTGGTAGCATTTTAATAATGTTCTCTTTTCTTTTCTTAGCAAACTCGTTTGCAAGATTCTGATTTCTTAAACTAAATCTTTTGTTAGAACTGACAATTTAATGCATATTTAAACATTCCCATTCCAATAAAATTTACAGTAAAAATTGTTTCACCTTGGAAATTAAAATTTTCTAATTCTGTCAGAAGATATATACGTCTGTATATCTTCAGCATATTTAAGTTGGTATAGTACTTTACATTTATTTCTTTTTTCATAGTTATAATTATCTTTGGTATATAGGCATTTAGGAATACAGTTAATGAGAACCATGTATTATCATGAATGTTATTTCTGATGTTATCATGCTACTGTACTGCAAACATGTATTTGTTTATTTGCCAAATACTAGAAACAAACATCTCATGTAACTATGACAGAAAAGGAAATAATAATTTGTGTGAAAATTCACTGTCTCATGAGTTCATTTTCTTTGTACCTTTTCCCCCACCCAGAGCCGAATCCGTAGAATGTGGAATGACACGGTTCGAAAGCAGTCAGAGTCTTCCTTTATTACTGGAGACATAAACAGTTCAGCGTCACTCAACAGAGGTAATTAGAAATAATTTTTCATATTTATTACTTTTCTGATTAAGAAGTTCTTAAATGCATTGCTTTATTTGCAACTTCTGAACCTGTTCCACGTGATAGAAATATTGTAAGAACATAAAACTTAGTTGAATGTAGCAATGTGTTCCTTATTCATAAGACACTTTAAAAAAAAAATTCTGAATTTTCCAGAAGTCTTTTCCAAAAGGAAATTAGAAAATAAGAAACTTTTTTTCCTAATCATCTGCTGCTGCTATAAACGAGAGCTGTCAGGCCTCATTGGAAGCAGTGAAAATGGGCAATTATGTGGCTATATAGTCGGCTAAGCATCATAGATTTCCACATTGTCTTAGGTATAAAGCAATTTCATAGTCTTTGCGGAAGTAAAAGTATACTGTCTAATACATACTTAAGGCAACCTGTGTACTTGGAAAAAATCACATCTTAATGTCTAAAAGACTTATCTGGATAATATTGCATATTTAAAGATTTAGGAGAAAAGATACTTTGGGGTATATTATGATTTTTGTGTATATGCTTGTGATTCAGTGCTCCCTGGGTGGCATTTAGATTTTTGAAATGAAGAAATGAAGTTCCCTTAATCTATTGTTTTGTTTGTGGTCGAGTTTTTTTCCTTGATCTTATATTCTCTCTCTCTCTCTTTCTCTCTCTCTCTCTCTTTCTGTGTGTGTATGTGTGGGGATATGATTAGAATTCATTTTGCTGCGGTAAAAATGACCAGATGCAATTTTTTGGAGACCAAGAGGCTACTACAGTCAGCAATGGGAAATATTTAGAATATAGTTTTATCCGGGAAGGAGGCATTTGTATGAATTTAAGTTATTTTTATGATCAATATTATTATTTTTATCCCCAAACTAGAATTATTATTTTGTTTTTAACTCATTTCTGTTAGTTTTTTTGTTATATTTTATGCTACTTAGGAAGAGATAATGTAATAATTATAACATATGATTCAGAAACATTCAGATACTAGTACTCTCAATTATTTGTACTCAAGTAAGTTACATCTTATTTATATAAAAAAGTTAGGACAGGCAGTGTCAAGATTGAATTTGATGCACGGATCCATGTTTTAATATAATCTTAATTGAGTTTCATGTGTTGTTTGGGGTAACAATATAGAAACTATAAACTAGTGATGATTTAAAATTATCTACATCACTTTTTCTTGATTAGTAAGAATAGTGAGTGAGAATATTCCTCCAAATATGAAGAAAATATATTAAAATAAAACAACTACCTCCTAGTATTTTGTTTCATTATTAGTTTGTTTTTATTGGCTAGAATATATTCATGTAGACAATATCTCTCAAGTATCGTATCTTTTTCAATTGAGTTTTAATGTTTAGTTTGTGAAAATTTCTTTTAATATGAGTATTCTAACTTTTTGACATTACTTTTAAATCGTAGAGAACAAATTACTTACAAACACCTCCATAACCTAGGATTAATTTGCTTACAGATGACTAATTTTCTGTATTCTTTAAACAATTCCATATGTAAGAAAATTTACTGCATGTTCCAAGAAAGAGAACTGTCCTTACCCATAGGATTTATTGATAGAACTATCTTGCATTTAAAGATCCTGGCAGCCATAGAATAATTATTGATTAAACAAAGAATGAGGTAATATGATTTTAATGATGAATTGTTTTTATCTTGTTAGGATAAATAAAATATGTAAAATTATTATTTTGTCTAATACTGTTATCTAAATTCATGTAAACATAATAAGGTATGTAAGTTCAGTAAAAACTGCTATGAATGGATACTACTTATGGGCTTAAAGTTAATCACTATATAACACTACATTTAGTTTCTTCCTTTTTAATTGCTTCTCAAGAATTTAATCAACTTGGAATATAGTGATGTGTGGATAACTGGATCAATTTGAAATATGTTTAAAGGAAATAGTATTATTTTATATTGTCTGGTCATATGTTTAAGTCTGTTTATCAAAATCTCTAGTTTTAAAAGATATTTCATACAGTTATTAAAGGAAGGGTATACAATTTCTTGTGACATTGAATAAGTTACTTTAATGATGCCTTTTTATAGAGAATTCAATTGAATTTATCATTTAAAAGCTGCCCAGATAGTGATCATTTCATCAGGATATATATTCTTCCTTTCACTTAGTGACTTTATTGGTGCTAGAAATCATAGTGATCTTCTTCATTTCCTATATTAATTTCTTAGTGCCCCTCAAGTCAGAAACTCCTAGTTTTATTCTCATCTTATTTTTTTATCTTAGATGAGTGGACTACTTGAAATTTTGTTTCTTCATATTGTATCTCTGAAGATAGTCTGTAACCTCCTTCTTTAATCTTGTCTTATTTCCCAGGGTCCTATCTTCCCTGCATTCAGGCGTGTGTATCATATTTAGGTAGGTGACATCCAAGATTCATCTTTTCAGATAAATAGTCACCTCAGCAACATAATTATTCACTTCTGTTTATTCAATCGATTATATTCTCTATTACTAAAATAAAAATCTTAGATACTACATCTTTACATCTTCATATATTGTAACTTCCCATTCATTTAGTTTTTTATAGATAGTGCTTTTATTTTAAATTCAGACTCCATTTTCCTTTCTTTCTAAGTTAGATATATTAAATCTCTTATTTTTGTCTTTAAGATAGTTCTGACCCTTGAAAATGACAACCTGTTGTCCAAAAATTAGTCCTATTTTTAATTTAGGTTTTCTTTCCTGTTCATTCCACTGGTCAATTCATCAAAAGAGTATTATTTTAAATTTTTGTATGTTTTATCATCTATTCTTACAAACAAGAATCAATCATTATTGTCTTTAGGATCCATTAGGAATAAAGAATACATCATGCAGTGTAGAACTACTTCTCAATGGTATTTATTTTTTTAAACCATCTCAAATATTCTGTTCTTGAATTAGCTTGTCGTATCATAAGTATGAGATTACCTTTCTAGATTTCCCAATGTGATAAATTTGATTACTGTTGGGATTTTACTCCTCAGAAGCATGTGAAACCTTGGAAGATTTATTGAAATGATAATTTTCAATGAGTATATTAATTCCTTTTTATTTTCTTTGGAAGTTTGTTGTTTTATAACTTTATCTTTTTAAAATCTTTCATTAAAATTGTGCTTTGAATATCTATAAATATGAAAATGTTTCACAAAATGTTTTCTATACATTTTCAAATATTTTTCTCCAGCCAACTTGTTTGGCACAATGTTACACACTTAGACAAATTCAGAATTCCTTGAGGCCAATACCCCAGCACTACTATCAAGTTAACTTTAGCAATCCAGCTGAATACACAAGTAGAAGGAGCTTTAGAACAGCTGTAAGGTGATGGTTGATTATAGAGAGTTTCAACAAAGATTAACTCTACGCCAAACCCAAGTTTTCACAAACTTGTAGGACTTCGGTATGGTTTATTCATTGGTTCATTTAAATATTTACTGTTCTGCTCATACCTTGAAGGTTTAGTCAGCACTCAATCCCCAGTCTCCTCCCAGGGCTGCTGGAAATCGAATTCAAATCTCTAGTAGTTCCAACTTTCTGGTAGCGGTGAAAATGACTTGTAGCTAGTCTTTTCCACCCATAGCTCCTACCAATAATCTCTGCAGGCCAAATCTTATCTTGAGCTATGTATTTATTTACTTTAATTTAATTTATTTTATTTTATTCATTTTTTTCATTTATTTTTGAGACAGAGTCTTGCTCCGTCACCCAGGCTGGAGTGCAGCGGCATGACCTCAGCTCACTGCAACCTCCACCTCCCCACTTCAAGCAATTCTCCTGCCTCAGCCTCCTGAGTAGCTAGGATTACAGACGTGTACCACCACACCCGGCTAATTTTTGTATTTTTAGTAGAGACAGGGTTTCACCATGTTGGCCAGACTGGTCTTGAACTCCTGACCTCATGATCAACCCACCTTGGCCTCCCAAAGTGCTGGGATTACAGGCATGAGCCACTGCGCCCGGCTATTTTTATTTTTTTGAGTCAGGGTGTCCCCCTGTCACCCAGTTTGGAGTGCCGTGGCATGATCATAGCTCAGTGAAGCCTCGAACTCCTGGACTCAAGTGATCCTCCTGCTTCAGCCTCTTGAGTAGGTAGAACTACAGGCTCCCACATCATTTTTTTTTTTCCACTTTTTTTAGAGATAGGGTTTTGCTATGATGCCCAGGCTGGTCTTGAAGTCCTGGCCTCAAGCAATCCTTCTGCCTCAGTCTCCCAAAGTGCTGGGATTACAGACAAGAGCCACTGTGCCTAACCTAGAACTATTTAGATTAACAATGTCTCTAAAACTTTAGTTTCATCTAAAATTTTAGTTTGATCCAAAAATGAAATGTTTACTGAGAAATTTCCTCTGACAGTGGTATGAATTGTTAAATATTTCTACTTTTTTTGTCACTCTATATAAAAATTAGGATATTTTCTGAAATTAGGCTTTATCTTATCATAAATATTATATTTGTTAGGCTTTATGTCATTATAAATATTTTATTGGCTTTATCTCATCATAAATATTATATTTTTCATTTTCTTTTTATTTAATTAGTTAGATTGAGGTCGGAGACTTCCCTTTGAAAATCAAGGTTTGCTAAGCTCTTACCAATATGGATCTTTGAATCACAAAAGAGTGCCCCATTCCCATCCCAGTCCTGAAGTTATTGCAAAAATATGCAGTTTGAGCAGTAGAATTAGAAAAACGGGCATTTTTTTTTTTCTTCTGGAACAATTGCTTGGCTAGCATCATGGGTTTTTATTTTTCCCTAAACTCCTATCCTCCTTGTCAACCTCCCACACAAGTTAATTTGATTTAGATTTTTATGCATAGAGATCTGACTAGTAAGGGTGTATTTATTTAAGCCAAATTTAGTTGTTATATGTAGGAAGACTGATCTGTAGATGTGTAACACTTATTTATAAATGCTGATGGATTCTCTTTTCAGAGTTCAGATCTTTATTAATCTGCAAAAGCATTCTCAGTAAATATATGTAATTGACAAAACTGTGATTGCCTATGACAATGGATTTATTTTAATAGATTTTTTAAGGGTAAATTTTGGCTTGTAGCTAGTGGCTTTGCTACCTGCTGAAAGGTGACCCCACCTGTTAGGAGTATGGTTGATACAGAGGGGAAAGATGCTGCTATCAAATAGATACTTGCAAGTAGTTGACCTACTCATTTTAGTTTTGCATAATAGTTCTAAGAATGGACACCTGAGTTTTAATCCAGAGACTTCTGGCAAATTGCTTAACTTCTCAGGGTCTATGCAATAGGTAAATAAATAGTACTCACTTCAGAAGGTCCTTGAGAGGAGTAAATGAATATATTAATACGTAAATTGCTTACAACAGGGCCTGGAACATAATTATTATTATTTTATTCAGAAGTTCACTTATACTTTCTAAAAAATGAAAACTTGTCCTTGCTAGTGCTCTCAAGTAATCAGATATTAAAATCCATCATTCACTACCGAAGTTTTGTTTTCATTTTTATTTTGCAGAAATAGGTGGGAAGAATGAAGTGGTTAACTGAATGTCAAGTAAAATAAATGATTGTGCTACCCTGGAGCCTAACAAAAAATAAAATAATAAAACTGAGTTGTCGCTTCTAAATTAGAAATTAAATGCACATTGCATCTGCTTATTTGTATTTCCCACTTTTGATTTATAACCATGTTTTAGCATCAAAGAAATAAAGGTAATATATTTCTTCTCCCTACCTTAGGTAATGACATAAGCAAACACTGCCTTCACTTTTCTTCTAAGCCCTGTCCTGTCCCTTCAGAAGCTTAGAGAACACTATTCCAATTCAGACAGCTCTGCTAAATAATCAATTATGTAGTGGAGCAGGGATGTGGCTCAGACCCGTTTTTAACAAAAGTTTTCTCAGAGCCTGTATTGTTTTTCCCAGGAGGTAGGTCACTGAGGCAGAAGAAACCTCAAAATAAATCACCTGCCCTCCCATTAATATTCAAGCTTCTAAACATATTTTGCTTTTATGTTTTTAAAGAAAAATTGCAAATGAAAAAAATTTAAGTGGTGTTTTACTGTGATTAGTGATTTATATAAATTAAAGCTACTAGGGCAAAACACTCATACTCATTCACTGTTTATTAATGTCAATAAATATAATTTGGCTTATATGCATAAAATAGGCTGTATTGCCCAAAAGTCTTACTGTTCTGAAGGATTATAAAATCATTGGTTGTAAATATTAACCAGCTCCTAATATAATCTGACATCTACTTATGAAATTTGCAAAAACAGTTAATAATGTGCCTATGGAACTTGCATAGCTAACAAATCAGAGTAACCTATATAACAAACTATTCTTATTTTGAACAAGCATTATCCTGATATGAATGCAAATATAAGTATTCAATGACATAGGTAAATTTTTCTTTTGAGAAATACTGTTATATTTATGCCTAGTATGTCTATAATTTTGTTCTTTATATTCTGTGTAAATGAGGCAACAGCATTCTGTGTGTGTATATATATATGCAAAGGATATATATATACACAAAAGATATATATGTACATGTTATCAATAGACACAATCAGAAAAGGAACAATAACATAAAGAAGCCTGTGTTAGGAAAATCAGTTTAATAACACAAAGGCAAAAATAGGCTCAGAAATTTAAAGTGAGATGCTGAGTCAAAGAGATAATTAAACAAGGCTGTTAATATCCAGGTTTTTAACCCAAGGAAGCCAAATAATTTTCAGAGTTAACTCTTCATTCAAGTGGCAAAATGAAATATATGAAATATTGACATCCAGTCAATCCAGGGCAAAGGTCCTTGGCTATAAATTGTTGGCAGGATCTGAAAAAGAAAAATCTTCGTATTGCTTACTCAGCAAGTCCTTCTTATGCATTACATTCAACTTTGTCTGTGATATGACTCTTCCAAGTAATCCAGTCTGTCACAGCCAACTAAGCAATAATAAACAGTTTGTATTTATTATTATTATTAACCTAAAGCTCTCATAGATCCTTTTAAAAAGAGAGGTTTGTAAAATTCTATTTAATTTCCTTTTGGTTATTGATTTATTACCTTATTACCTCACGTATTATGAGTAGTATTCCTTACCTCTATTATGAATCAAACAAGCTGCAGTGAGCTACCTTGATAAATTCTAAATATAAGTGCTATAGAATATTTCCACTTAGCTCTAAAATATTACTATTTGTTTCATGTAAGTTATTGAGGACATAATTTTTAAACATTTCTTTTCTTAGAGCTAAGTGTGAAGATTCCAACTTAGGAGTTGCTGGTGTTCCTTTCTCTGATAGAGCACAATATGCCTCTTTATATTTGTTGATAAATGTGATGTTTCTTCTTTAGTATGTGTGTAATCATTTGCATATTGTACTCTGTTAATTATTTATTATCCATTTTCTTTATATCCATGAAGACACTGAGTTTCTTGGTAGTCAAAGTAACTTGTCCAAGATCACATGACTATTAAAGGCAACATCTAGATTCCAAACAAGGTCTTTCCGACCACAAAGCCCTATACAGGATAACAAAAACATTCATTCTTTCCATATAATGACAATTTTTCATGAAGTTGAAGATTAGAATATAGATATAGTTGTTTGAAGGAAGTAATTCAAAATGACCTTTATTTTTATCACCTAATATGGGAAATAGATATTCTTAACAGTGAAGTTATTCACATCTTTATTTCTAAAATTCCTTCATGTATTATTCATTTGCTTCCATTTTATTTTATTCTAAGCACAGTTTTTTAGAGTGGATTCTTCCTATCCATGTAAGGAAGAAAAGCTCGAAAAAACTGAATATATGAGGACATAGTTTGGTAAATCACATATTACTTTTACAAAACTATTTGATCTAGAATATGTTGAATTATTATACATTATTGCCCAATTGTAGGGCTTAGATTGTAAGAAGAATTTCATTGTCATTCTTCTTTCTTGGAAGCTTTCAAAGTATTTTATTTGTAGAATCTTTTTTATTTTAATTTAAAATTTTTATATTTCAGCACAAGGATGAACATTTTGGTGAGGGCAAAGATTATGTTAGAAAACAGGTAAATAGCTTTTCCCTATAATCATGTAGTAATAGAAAAGATATGACTTTTCCCAGATCTTTGTACTCCTGAATTTGACATTTTTTGAAGCTGTGCCCTTTTCTGTCAGGACAATACAGTAATGCCTGGAATAAGTAGAATATATATTTCAGTTGAAATTGCAGTGATAATATTATAAATTAAACTTTTTATTATTGTGTTGCTAATTCTGGTTTTAACAAAAAGTATGATATGCTTTATAATTCAAAATTTTAAAACAAATAAAACCTGAACTGTGTCTCTTATCTGGAAAAATATTCCTGCTAATACTGTAAACATAAAGGTTGTGATGATATAAATACCATGTATAATATTCAAAGTTAATTCTAGCAGAGTCATCATTGGTTCAAATTATTTTTCTAAGAAATAGGCTGTATTAATTTCTGTCTGCTATTGTGAGGTAAATGGGAGTTAACTCAATTATCTAAAAAATTAAAATGTGAAAGGAGGATATATGTTTAGCAAAGAGAAAAAGGCCTCATTGGAAAAAAAAAGTACTTAAATTGTAACAACCAATAATTGAG
Organism: Papio anubis; assembly: GCF_008728515.1. Lineage (NCBI taxonomy): Eukaryota > Metazoa > Chordata > Mammalia > Primates > Cercopithecidae > Papio > Papio anubis. The sequence continues at coordinate 106,372,227 of NC_044978.1, forward strand.
TAATATTTGATTAAATGAGCTCCTGTTGAATTGCATACAAAGGCTTGCACTTTATATAGCTCAGCTTTATATACTACATGACATTTAAAAGTTTGTTTATGTGATAACTTCTCCTATGAATTTTTATGATAAGCTTTCTTCATAGTTTGTCATAATAAGGAGTGTGGCCACTTCAGAATGTAAGACAAGTCAGCTACCACGTTCATAGAAGGTAATTTACAACCCTGGAAAATCACTGGAGAATTAAGAAAGAGTTGAGAGGGTATATAGATTGAAGGAAGATAGTCAATCTTGATTTAGAAAAATGGAAACAATATGTTTCCTGAATCAGCCCCAATCTAAATAGAACAGAGCTGACTATGATCATAGTATAAAATAAGCCTTCTGTAACATTATCAAAAATCTCTTTATTCATGGATACCTTATTTGAATTCATGTCTATTTTGTTCAGACACACTGTTTTCAAATATAGGTTCCAATTTAAAAGATCAAATTTTAGTCACGACAGACCTTCTGCTTGTAAGATTATATAATTTGCACAATATTAAAAATACACCAATATTGGGCAGTGAGTTATACTAAATGTCATATTTTTTTCACTTTGGTAAATTATTTTATCTTTATTAATAATACTTTCATTTGTTCTGTATTTTATTTCAGAACAAATTCACAAGCAATGTGTGAGTAACAGATAAATATAGCTATAGGATTGACTACATACCATTAGCAGACTATCGAATAATCTAATTTAGAGGAAATGAATTGAGTTGCTACTGTGTGAATGACAAAGATAAATATTTTTTGCTAAGTACCTTTAATTTACTAAAAAGAACTGCAGTTTACTGCTATTTTGCCTGTGATTAAGGAAAATTGCCCCAGGATTTCCAGACACAGTATTCTTTGAGTACTATGCAAAAGAATTCAAAATGTGCAAGTTAAAAGAAGACAGAAATACATGGCTTTGACTGCAAAAGATGAGCTTTAGAGATTAATAAATTACTAATAAGAGTCCCTCACTTCTGCAGACCAACCACTTTCTCTGTTTTGAAGCAGATTCACCAACAATTCTGAGTTTCAATCCTACCATTGTTGGCTTAAGCAGTTGGAAAACCTAAAATCTCTCAAGAGCTTTGGTTTCTAGCTAATTATATGAATAATATCATTGAATATCTAATGACAGTAGTTTTCTCATTTGCAATATGATAGTGTTGTGTTGCATAATATGGAAAAATACTAAATATAAAACCTTAAAATTTTAAAAATTATAGTTCAGATTTTAGATTAAAGAAGGAGTTTTTTTTTAAAAAAATGAAATGACGAGTTGATGGGTGCTGACGAGTTGATGGGTGCAGCATGCCAACATGGCACAAGTATACGTATGTAACAAACCTGCACGTTACCCACATGTACCCTAGAACTTAAAGTATAATAAAAAATAAATTAATTAATTTAAAAAAAATAAAAATGATCACAACCTATAAGAAAAAGACAGATAAGGTCATTGTCTCAACATTGAAACAGTACTCATAACACATAAGCCATAGGGAGAAAGTGTAAACAACATATATAAAAAACAAAATGCTAGTGCCCATGTTGTATAAAGAATGTCTACAAATTAATAAATGAAATTCAAACACTCAATAAAAATGTGAGCAAAAGATAAGAACAGACAACTCACAAAAAAGAAACCCTTATAGCGAATAAATATATGAAAAATTACCCACCTTTATAGTAATAAGAAATGCAGAGTATAACAGTGATATGAAATATCATTTTATACTCTATCTGATTGGCAAAAATGTCAGTCTGACAGTGCTAAATCCTAGCAAGAATTTGAGAGAATAAGTGCACTATTCATGGGAAAGTGAATTGTACAAGCACGTTTGACAGCACTTTGGCAGTATGTTACTTCAATAAGCTGAAAATGTGCACAAGATATGACCTAGTGATTTGACTTTTAAGTATTTATTGTGGAAAAACTCGTGTCTGAACAAGAAGACACGTATGTAGCCAGTTAGTACAAAATAAGAGGAATTGAAGAGGTAACTTCTAGGGTTTCCAAGTCTGAATCTTCAGATTTGTATGTTAAAATAGAGGCAACACCTCTGAATTCAGACTATGTCATTTTATATTGAACTAACAATAACTTAATCTGTACTTTAGAGAAAATGTGTCATTGAAATCCATATTAATGGATTCCCAGTGAATGAATTAGCTATTAAAAGAAGCTGAAGTATCTCCAAACGATTTGAATGAAATTTAATAGGCAGGTTGATTAAAATTTAATAGCAAACTTGTTGGCTATTAAAAGTGCACAATGTGATAAATCAAGATGTCAGCTCTTCAATTTATGACTTTAGGAAAAAAAATGATGAAAGAGTTCTTAGCGTTTAATGAAATATTTCTTTTTTGACTTTGTAATTTCATTGTTCGAATTAAAACATTAAAATCTAAAATTATGGATTCTGTGATTTTAAAACTTATGTAACTTTGAAAGGTGTCATGTAGATTCTATTCGTTGTTTTTTTTAATAAGTGACTTGGTATTGATTTATATAGCTCTCCCTGTTTTATAAAGTAGCCCAATCAAGTTGAACTAATCATTGTTTGCACCTTCTGTAGATTGTTTATATGTGTTGATATTGTTTTGCTACACCAAAAAGCTAAAAATAGGAAACAAAATACTTAAAATAGGCAATGCCTACTGAATCCGTTCTCTGTAATTCTGAAGCTGCTTCTTTTGTCTATTTACTTTCTTTTTTATTCATTTATTTTATATAATTTAATACAAGAATATGAAAATAAAGTAATTCGATATTATCAGAAAGTGTTTGGAAAGATTAATGAACTCCTACAAGGCTCCTAATAAAATTATGTTGAAACATTTTTTGAGGAAGAGGATCCTAAAAAATATTTTGAAAATCACAGATTTAAACATATTTAAATAAAACTACCAGAGGTCATGTGTGACCTTGAATAAATTATAAATACCTCAGCCTGTGATTCTTTATGTATTAAATAATGGTGGTAGATTAGATGATGTTAAAAATTGTATTCAGTTATAAATTTTGAGTTATAACCTTTCTCCATAATGCAATCTTACAGTCAATTAGGTGATATAAATATAACGTATATTTGGAGTACTTCTAATTTACTTTTTTCGGTTTTCTTGTTTATATTATATTTTACTCACTAAGGGAAGAAACTTGCCTCTTATTCCTTTATACCAGTTTTTTAATTCTTTGTAAAGGAAATAAAAACCATTGGACTCTTTCATCAGAAGGAAGTGCAGACATGTGAATGTGCACAATTTAGCATACAAACATACACCTAAACCATTTTACATGCAGTGTTAAGGATTTCCCAACTTCATAGATCTCATCTCTCTGTGAAAGATCCCTTGCTTTACACTGAAGTTAGTGTTCTAATGCCCTAGAAAATACAACCATTAGAAAAACTGTTTTTGCCTGTTACAAATTAAGTCTTCACTGTGGGGCAAAATTAAGGTCTGAAAACAAAAATAGAGAGACATCACTCAGTAGTAACTGTGTTTTATGCAAAACTCTAATTTATATACATTAATATATATTAGAAATGACTTCATAAGAAATGTTATGTCAAGACAAAGGAGAGAGAAACATGAGGGACTGGACTGGAGGATATTAGAGAAGAAAGAACCATCAGAGTATAACTATTTTATTAGGATAAAGCAAACAGAGCATTTGTCATCTTAAATATTTATAGATATAAGAATTTGAAAATTGAGGCATCTTGCTATATGACTATTGATGAATGGTTGTATTCAGTTGGTTCATTAGATCACCAAGGTTTTGAATTTTAAAACTTTGGCCATTCAATATGATCAAACCAGAATGCAAGTGCATTTAAAAAAAGAAATAAAGTCTGAGGTCAGAGTAGAGTGGCAATTCAAGTTATTTTAAGATCTTTTCAGTATACTTTTGTTAGCCTGCTGTCAAGAAGAAGCGTTGTTTGAATTATGTTTCTGAATGATAGATTCAAGTGAGATCCAACTGTCATCCTTTTTCAGATGTGTTTTTTACTTTACAGTTTCAAAGCACATCATTCAGCCTTAGATTTCCAGTCTTCAGTTACACTGAACCAGCCCAGACAGTGCTGTCATTCAGGGCCCCTCAATGTCAAAACACCAATTCTATTTTCATAAGAAAAAAAAAATCACAGTTTTGTGTTAAAACTATACATTTGAGAAGAGTGTGACTCATTATTTCATTCAAAATTCACTCATTCACAATTTTTATATCAGTCTAGATCATCAGGTATAAATGAAGTAAAGAAAGAAGAGAACCCTTCTTAAAATGACTATGAGTTTAACTGAATCTATTTCAGTGGCTTTAGGATCTGACTTTTTTCTAAACATGTGTTAAAGAAACTTCCCCAAGTTTTTCAGTATAGAATACGAAAATCATTTTTGCTTTGTATCTCACTTTCATCAGAAATAAAAATTTTGTGCTGGGCCTTCTATTGAAAACCGTGGTAATGATTCACATATATTGTTTTCCTTTATTATTTATTTAGTTATTGAGACAGGGTCTTGCTTTGTCGCCCAGGCAGAAATGCAGTAGTGTGATCTCAGCTAACTGCAACCTCTGCCTTCCAGGTTCAGGAGATCCTCCTGCCTCAGCCTCCTGAGTAGCTGGTACTATAGGCATGCTCCGCCATGCCTGGCCAATTTTTTTGTATTTTTAGTAGAGACGGGATTTCACCATGCTGGCCAGGCTGATATTGAGCTCCAGACCTCAAGTAATCCACCCACCTCAGCCTCCCGAAGTGTTGGGTTACAGGCGTGAGACACTATGCCGTGCTTGATACACATATATTGTAATTCAATCTTAAATAATTTTCCATGGCTTTATTAGAGGGCTAATTCTTGTTTCCGATAGCAATTAAGCAAGTATGACTAGACCGTAGCCAGGAGTTTGTGAGTTAAATGATTAAGGAACTGTCATTTTCCTATAGCCACTTTATTTTTAACCCAAATTTGGGCTTTTTACTTTGAGTCATGGCAGGTAGTGAGTTGTTTTTTGTTTTGTTTTGTTTTGTTTTCTGTTGTTATCCACAGTTAGTATTCAGGTAGCCTTTTGTATTTCCAAATAACATATGATTGTTTATTTCTGCTTTTAACGTTTAGATAGTAGAGTACCTGATATAGGATTAGAAGGAAATAAATTACATTAGGAACTGGACAATTGACACTATTAAAAAATTTACTAAAATTATAAGACTACTCATAATGGATAAATTTGATTTAGTTTTATATTTTCAAGATGCCGTCAATTTCACGTAAGTTTTTTCATTAATTAAACAAATATTTTTTTGAGTTCTAGGGACTATTGAGATACTTGATGTAGAGCAGTGAAAACCCCTGTATATTGCTTTTTCATGGTGCCTCTCCATTCCAGGAAAAATTAGCACATGAACACATGAACCTTCTTTTCACATATGTAATATTGTAACTATCTCGTCCTCCCTGAGCCCCCAAAATTCACCATCATATGTATGTCTTCAAACTGACTAACGAGTAAGCCCAACTTTTCAGCTGAGAAACAGTGACAGATGGTCTGTAAACACTGAACTTCTTGGAAGTCTTCAACAGTTTCACAGCTATTAGAAGGGAAGTTTACAAATCAGAAGCTGGTTGCAAGGAAGAGGAAGAGACAGGGTAGACAGAATCCTGGAAGACAGTATTAGAATTAAAAATGACCTAAGTCAATTGAGGAGACAGCCAAAAGCAAACAGAATAGACTTCAGCAAAGGCAAGAGAAATGCAGTGCAGCTACAGAGAAAAGACAAAAGTAACTTTGCACATAAAAGGGGGAGGAAGACAGCTTCTGTGCAAGTTTTTAGTTAAAAGATCTAGGCATTGGCAGCAAGCTAGGTTTTGTTTTCAGCACAGTCAGTGCTACTATTCAGAAGTATAATTGAAATGCTTACTTAGTGAGTGTGGACTGTAGGAACTATGTGATAGTACCTTCCAGAAAAATTGTACTTGTTTGGTAGAGTGATAGGAAGCATGTCCTCTCGAGGTCACTCCGAGTCCTAAATAGTCATGGAAAAGTATTTAATTCTTACATTAGGTGAATCAAATGAGGAAAAATTGTTTGATTACTCAGACATATCCCTTACTCTTTCATACTCACAAACCCACAGAGCTTATCTGTGTCTTTATACACTTTGAAAAACACTAATCATCAAATTCCATTTCTTTCTTTTTTGTTTCTGTTGCTGAAGACCTCATTTGAATTATAACTCTCCATTTGCAGAGTTAATTTCAGAAACAATAATTACATTGATTTCAAATGGTGCATGAGGCATGAAAGTGAGTGCTAGACAATAAAGAAGCAAGTGATTTTTAAGTAGCGATTATTTTCTTTTGTCAGGAAAAGGTCCTTAATAACAAGGGTAAAGAGGAACATGCATTTTCCTTAATACTTTTATGTTATTTTTTTTATAAATCTTTATATGGTTTCAGTGTAACCAGCAGATAGATCTCCAGTTATGCCTGCATGACACTCATTAGGGCTACAGATCAATAACTGATTCTGGATTACATTGAGATGTGAAGAAGCAACCTACCAAAGCCACATAGCTGAGAGTAAATATTGTTCCATGTAGCCACCATTGTGTCATAACACTTAGCTATATAGTATTTCTGCCATTGTTGCTGGATTTTCCAGCTTTGCAGAAATGATTGAAAAAGAAAATGAACTTTAGAACTAACTGTCTTCTCAGATTAATAGTTTCACTGATCAAAGTAGTTTTAAAATACATTCAAAATTAGAAAACACTTACAAAAACTGACAAGGAAGCTTATGCCAGGATAGATATAACCACATAGAATATTTTTAAAATCTTTGATAGTTTCATTAGAAATCCAATATAAAACTCCTCTTTCTTTGTATGATTAATCCTTTTTTGTTCTTGTATTCTTGGCTTTTCAATAAAGTGAATGATAAACACAGAAACCAGAAAGTTGAGTCATCCGCTTCTTGCTTGCGTTTGATTCTTCCCAAATCAATTGTTCCTTATTCAAAAGTGCATTTTTCTTTTTTCAAATTATCTTCTTTTAGATCAACATAGAAAAAATATATATGTATTTAAGACAAAGAAATATTTTACTTTTGGAGCTATATGAAGCAAGGAAGAAGAGTGGCGTGCAATCTCCCTACCTTATTATTTGTTTTCCAATTAGTTCAAATTAGATAATGTATAGCAGTGAAGGGAAATACAGAGAGATGCAACTGCAAGCCTTAGCCATAAAAATCTTGCCCTTATCTTTGAGGGAGTATAAAGAATTTTGGCAATTATATGTTTTTTAAGATTTTTTACACTAGTTCATTTTAACTTATACCTTTCATTTTCTATTTAAATGCTTATTTAGGGTGATTTTAGAAATTATTGTATTAGAAAACTAATTTTACTTTTTTACTTGAAAAATATCTAGAATAATAAATATAAGATGGGAAGTATAATTTACAGATAATTTGGTTTTCTAATATGCTATGCAGACTAAATCCTGTTATTCATCTTAAATTTGCAGAATATCAACAATATAAATGTTCAAGATGTACGATTTTTTATTTTTTTGTCTGAAAGGCACTATGATGAACTCCTTTTTTCTCATAAAATACCATATATTTAATTCATTAATGGAAAATAATGCCCTTATAGGCCCGTTACACAATAGATTGCAAATCTGCCGTTGCACTATGTAAGAACATTTAGATGTATATGTTTTACATCTTCAGAAAGCAAATATTGAACACTTAGAAAGTGAAAAATTCGGTGACAGTTCTACGCTAATTATTTGCAAGAAATACAGGTTGCAAACACATGAGTTATTTCCTGAATGAACTGATGCCTTCCAGCTCTAGAGATCTGACAAGGGATAGTGTCCTTTAAATCAAGAGATGTTCATTTTTTCAATGTTGAGGTTAAGACATTTGTTACTTGACTGATAATTTACTCTGACAAAGAGTTATAATTTAGAAAAGATCGAAAATACTACTACCCACACTTCCCTTCTCATTTTTAAAAGTTTTTAGGAGTGACTTTTTTGTTGTTGTTTCATTAATTTAATATGGATTGCTAAAGTGCTGGGATTACAGGTGTGAGCCACTGTGCCCGGCCTAATTACTTATTATTTTGAGATAATTGTAGATTCACATGCTGTTGTAGGAAGTAATACTGAGGATATTGTATCACTTACCCAGTTTCCCTCATATTTTGTGAAACTATACTGCAGTATCACCCCAGAATATTAATATTGATACAATCCACCACTCTTGTTCAGATTTCTTTAGTTTAACCTGTAGTTAATTGTATGTATGTGTTTAGTTCTATGCAATTTTACCCACAAAGTAAGTTCATATTTACACCATCATAGTGAAGATACAGAGTAGGTAATTTTATGACCACAAGGATGCTTCATGCTGCCCTTCATGACAATACTCACTTACTTCCATCCTCTATCTTTAACCCCTGGCAACCAGTTATCTGTTCTCCATTTCTATAATTTCGTCATTTCAAGAACATTACATGTATAAATGAAATTAAACAGTATGTAAATTTTGGGGATTGACTTTTCTTACTCAGTAAAATTCTCTAAAGATTTATCCAAGTTTTTATGTGTATCAATAGTTTGTTCCTTTTGGTTGTTGACTAGTATTTCATGGTATGGAAATACTACAGATTGTTTGACCACTCACCAGTTGAAGGAAATTTGGGTTGTTTCCAGTTTGGAGCTACTACAAATAAAGTTGCAATGAACATTCATATGCAGGTTTTTGTGTGAATGTAAATTTCCATTTCTCTGGGATAAATGTTCAAGAATGCAGTTGCTGGGTGTCATAATAATTGCACAAGTAGTTTTATAAGAAACTGCCAAACTGTTTTCCAGAATGGCTGTATTATTTTGCATTCCCACCAACGATGTCCAAATAATCATTTCTCTGCATTCTTGCCATCGTTTAGTATTTTTCATCATTTTTATTTTAGATATGTAGTAATGTCTCATTGTGGTTTTAACCTGTATTTCTTTAAGGCCAATAACAATTTGTTTCATAAGATTATTTGCCACTTGTGTATCCTCTTCCACAAAATGTCTGTTTACGCTTTTGAACCATTTTCTAATTGGAGTGTTTGTTGTTGCTATTAGTTTTTTTTTTAATGTTGACTTTTGAGTCTTCTTTCTGCATGCTCGATACTAGTTCTTTTTTGGATTAAAAATATTTGTAAATTTGTTTTACAAATCTGTCTCCCAGCCTATAGCTTGTGTTTTCATCCTGTAATACATATATTTAAATTAACATATACTTCTCAGTTCAACATGACTATTCCCATGCCATTTGTATTTTCCTTTCCTTTGTGACTTTTTCTTTCTTTCTCATCTAACACAAATACACAATTCTATTATTTTCATAAATGTCCTAAGTATATTAATAAAACTTCTCCTCTGATCTTTGCTTCTTGGTTAAATGGCTTTGGAGGATGGAAAGTTGCAAGTCATGCTGATGGTGTTAGAAACTAAGAACAAAAAGTATTCACAAAAGGGTGAAAGAATTTAATACTGTTTCGTTGCTATGTCAAATTCCAAACAGCCAGTTGGGAAACGGAAAATGGAGTGTTATATATGTGTATATATGTATATTGCTTGACATTGTAAACTTAATAATTTACTTACAATATTTTAAAATACCATCTCTATGATTTTTTATCAGATTTGTAAGATCACCAAATTAGTATGCTTACCATGGTGTACTAATGGGTGATTATATTTTGTTTTATTTCATCTTAAATGATTCCTCTTCATAGAATTTCAGAAATGTCAAATTCTGTTGTGTCAACAACTGCTCTCCAAATGAGTGTTTTATCATAAAAGTTGCCTTTTATCCTTTTTTACTTTCATTGGAAACAATCCAGTGGTTTCTGTGAATGAGGGAATGTTTTAATTTTTGCTTTTCTTTTTCTGTTTTAAACTTTTTTTGACTTTTGTTTTGTGTTTTGTTTGTATGAATGATTAGATTTTGCTTTTTTTCATTTTCATTTTCATTTTTAGCAAGCATGGAAATATATTGTAACATACACCTTGGGAAAAAGAAAACCTTAAATGTAGCTTAATCAACATTGTAAATCATTTTCTTTCTTTCCCATTGACTCAGATATGTGCATTGTTGGAAATGTGTGCTCTAAGTGGCATATTTTTTTAGTCTAGTTAGCTGCCTGCCTGTAATCAGGACTATATCAATTGTTGTCATTCTAAATGTTTCCTTTCTTTTTTTCAAACACATTTGCCTGATTGACCTTTTTTTTTTTTTTTTCTCTGTCTTTCTATGGGGCTGCTCCAGGAGCCATGGCTAATCATCTTATAAGCAATGCTCTGCTTCGTCCGCATGGTACTAACAATCCCTATAATACATTGCTTGGGGAACCGGCGGTCTGTAACAACCCTTCTGTCAGCATGTACAACGCACAAGGTGTGCTGGAGTTTATCTTAAGTTTTTCAAGTGAGAGTCCCATTTTATGTAGCTTTTATGGGCACATTCTATTTTTCTTTCTCCTGCCTTTCTTTGTTTTGGAAGCAGACATGCAGACTCCTTTCGCATTCCACCCTTCTTGGTGCTTTTATTTTCCATTTTCCTTAGGTTTTCCTTAGTAAGAAATGGATTCCTTCTGATAAACAAATGCCTGCTTCATCAATACGTGTTTGTTTCTCCATAATGTTATAAAATGTATTGTGGTTTGTCAGTACTTGTTGTTCATTTGTTTTTATATTAAATATCTATGTATTCATTTTGAGAAATGAGATATTTTCTTAAGGTAAGTAACATAAAAGAAGACTTGATTCAGTAGTCTTAATATTACAAGATCAAGAAAATAAATCTTAATTTGTTATACCATAAAGTACACTCTGAGCACAAACCATTAGTACTGATGAAAGCATTTAAATCAACTCTGGGGAGAATTACGTTGAACTAAGCAGTGGAGGATAAAAACAGTGTACTGGGCAGTAGCAGCTTGGGTTCTGCCTTAGCTCTGCCATTGCCAGTAAGAGCTGGCTCAGGCAGATCATAAAATTGCTTTTTCTTCTGCAGCTACATGTTAAAAACAAGGCTTTTGAGTATGGTTCCTCTGTACGTCCTCCAGCTTGAAAATGACCCAAAAATTAATTGTATCTCAGAGAAAAAAAAAAAAAAAAAACCATAGATCTCTTTAAAACCACTTACAATATAAGCATTCGAACATGGTTTTATCTTTCCTGAGTATAAAAATGTGTTAGGGACACAGAAAACTTAAAATATATCATATGTAAAGAGACCACAAGAGAAAATTATTCAAATAAAAGTTTTTTTTAAAAGTCCTAGTCAGTGATCCACTTACTTGAAATTATATTTGAAAGAAAATTCACAATTACAAAGAGACTTCCATGATTCTTTCAAGTTGAATGTGACTGGCAGTATTTAAATTTTCTAGGCAATTTTAAATAACATTTCTACTATCCTCTGTGGAAATCTTTGTTGTTGTTGTTGTTTTTCTTAGTCACAGGTGAAAGATTAGTGGTGTGAGTGTGTGCAACTTAGTGTGAATGTGCCATTGCAGAAAAGGATATATTTGTTAAAATAAGGCCATTGTGTGTCTAAAACCATCTGCGCTTCCTCAGGAGGCATCTTGCCAGATACGAAGGATGATTTTACATTATTTCAGAAACACCAAAGTCAATAATCAAAAGTGACTGCAGGAATATAGGCAAGTCATTTGTCGATACAATGAAATAATTCAGCTCACTTTCAATTTCAAATTTCTTAAAGGGTGCATGTCTTTAGAATTAGAAAGCATAGAGCTCATCGAATTCTCTTTACATCATTGCTGACATTCTGTCAGCTTGTGCTTAAGTATTTCCCCTAATGGGGCCCATCCTACCTCGGAATCTCATATATTCTATTGTTGAAACACTCCATTTGTTATGTATATTTTTTTCCTTCCTCTAAGCTGAAATTTGTCTCTGGCCTCTAGAACAAAGAAGAGCAAAGCATTCTTCTGTTGTCTATGGCAATCCTTTAAATACTTGGAAACAGCTATCCTGTCTTCCTTTAGTCTTCCATTTCTGTAATGAATCAGAACCATCAATATGAGACAGTTTCTGGGTCTTTCTTCTTGGTTACCCCACCTGAAGTGTCTCTTTATATCTCAATGTCCCTATTTCATTGTAGCACTCAATGAATTGTACATTACACAATGCATCAGATGTGGTTTGGCAGGACAATTTAGTAGACCCTATAAAGGCTTGTTTTATTTTGCTTTTTTCCTTATTTTCCTTAGGACAAGTGACAGGTTAATTGTGTCATTATAAACATATTAATATGTGCTGACATATTAGTAAATTTTGAATGATGTTAAATGAAGATTTTCACCCTATCTGGAAATTAAATGTATTCTACATTTATTCACCTTACATAGAAGAGTCATAGGTAATTATTTCAAAACAAGTAATAAATTTGGACCACATTTTGTTTAACTTTTTTGCTAATTCAGATATAATTTCTAATTTCTTATATAATGAAAAAGTAACACTGATTAATCTGTGTGTTTTTCCTAATTCAATATCTGCCTTCTTGTCTTACTTTATTTTTACTGGTATCTTAAAGTATGAGATTTTTCCAAGGATGGAATACTTCCATAAAAACTATCAAACTGCAATTCTCACAATGTAAGAATTTTAAATAATACTGTATTGATACAAACTTTTATTCTTGGGATCTATGATTGGTTATTGCTACTGAGATTATCAATAAATACACAAAGGATTCTTCTGAATGAATTTGTCTTTTATTCCAGTAAATTCAATAACTTTACTGACTTTAAAAAAAAAAAAGTAAATAACTTTATTAATGTTTTCCAGAGTCAGAAGTTGAATTGTACACTATATAATGTTTTAATATTTTTTAAGATGTTAAGAAACTATGGTAGTGCTTAAAATAATTCTTTTTTACCACTGACCAAAAATAAATCTTGGTGATTGTCATATTGCTACTAATCTTATGCTTTCAGATGAATGCACTTATATTCTTACTGGCAAGGTGAAATCTTACATGAAATATAGGTGGCTCGGTATGTACTGGAGTGGTTTATATTGAATTACCACTTGGTTCTATTCTGTGGGTCCTCTGGTTCAGTTGCACCAATGCTATCCAAGCATAGAAGCATTCTGATTTAAAGTATCTATTCTTGGTTGTAACACCATTTATTTAAAATATGTAAAGATGTGTTTATTGTGTCACTGAAGCATACAGAATTAGAAATGAAGATGAATAATATACTTTTATTACACTGAATTCAGAGTCTATCTGGAAATATTTTAAATTTCATGCTGAGTACTTCTTGTCAGTATTAGGACCATTATCTTCTTGTCAGTATTAGGAATTTAATTTTTGTAAAGATAAATCTCATTATACAAAAACCTGTCAACAAAACATAATTTAGAGAGGAAGTCATGATTTTACTAAAATAATTTACATTTTAAAGTAATTTAATTCAATTCTTAAACTTTAAAGAAACATAGTCCTAGAATGGAATATAGTGAAGAATATATTACAGTTGGTAAGAATACAAGATCATTTTAGAATGTATATAAATAGATTTTCTGTGATAGTATTCAAAGCCTAAGGCAGATGTGAAGTGAAGGAGATTGAAGCAGACAGAATTGGAAGAAGTCTCGAAGACTTTTTTCTGATCCCAGTTCTGCCATATTAGCAGGGTGTGGTGTTAGATAAAGGCTCAACCCCTCTGGGCTGCAGTCTCCTCTTCTCTGAAAAGTAGGAGTTGAACTTCAGTGATTTCTCATGTGTTTTCCAGTTCTAAAATGTTTTCATTTAAGGAATGAGCCATAATGAGCCTCCAAGCATTTACATCTCTTGATATACTGGCTTGGCCCTTCCTTTCAAATTCTTATTCTTAAACTCTTTTGAAACTTTAAAAGAGATTTCCTTTGCATTTTGAAATGTTGTTGATCTTTTTCTGAGAAGCAAATCAACCTTTAAAGTACCAAAACTGTCTCTTTAAACTATCATTAAATTATAATAAGATAGAACCCTTTGCAATGATCTGGCCCAGTGAATTTGCTGGTTTTTATTTTATGATACTTTAGTCTTTTTGTAGACAAAATCAGCAAGAACAACTCTGTTAACTTGGTTAAGAGGTTTTTTCCCTTAAAAAATAATTTGGACAGGATTGTTGTTTAAAGGATCAAGTCTCAAAATGTTTGATCGCATACAATTGTGCAACAATCCAGAAGAAAACCTAATATTGTTGGTTGCGTTTTTCCCCTCACATTTTCTGTATTCAGAATAATAAATACATTTAATCTTTTTTCCTCCATAATTACACAACCTTTGAATATGAGTTCCAAAAATGACAATGTTGATCAGTTTTTATTTAAAACTGATTAAAAAAATTCATATATATAAAATAGGGAAATAACTTTTGTGCAGGAAAAGAGAAGATACAGAAGGTGGGAAAAAATGAACACAATTATGAAAGTCTTCAACTCTGGTTTCTCTGTGTATAAAAGCTTCAGATTTTATTTATACTTTTACTGAAAAAATTTAAAATTAAATAACATTCCTTGAAGCAGGTATACTCTAACATACACACACATATGTGACATTGAAATATATTGGTGAAAATAGTCATGGTCTGCCCTCAAATTTTTACTCTCCTTGGTTTGTGTGATAATCTTAAGTGTGTATTTGTTTGAAATTTACAAACGGTGGAAACACTTTTTAAAAGACTCATTATATTAGCATGTGCTAAGGGGGATTTCTTATTTTCTGACTAACATTTCAGTATTTTTAATTATGAGAAATCATGTAACCCAGACTCATGAATTTTGGGGCAGTGGAAATTATTTCCTTTGACTCTTTTTTCTGCATATCATCAATTTGCTTTTTACTCATGTTTCTTCTACTGTCGCTGTAAGCTTACTTGTTGTTTTTTCTTTCCTTTTCTTCATGCTGTCGTTTAGAGCCCTACAGAGAGACAAGTATGGGAGTAAAGCTAAACATTGCATATCAAATGTAATTTTTTTTAGTTCACTTTTATTGCATCACATATAGATGATGTAGTTATTAAAAACAGTTCATCTCACAATTTAAAAACTAAAAAGCCTATGAATCAACTTATATAAATATATGTTAATAGAGATTAGACGCTTTTGTTGTCTGATTCTTTTATTGTCACATAATCAACATAGTTGTTAAGTTTCATGTAATGTTTGTGTGAGTTAAATTGTTTTTAAATTAAGCATTTATTTTTGCTAAGTAATTCATAAACTTTTAATTTTTATTAGTACATTCCATCATAAAAATGTGTCACGTGCAACATATCCACTTTATTTTACTATGGCTGTTTTCAGCCCTTACCTAATGCATTGATAAACCGAAATAATAAACACGTGTTTCAATGCATCAGCCATCCAACCATAGCCATCAAGCATACCATAGCAGCTTCTGCAAAAGCTATCACCCATCACATACAGCCCTTTAAGAAGCATTTACTTTTATTTTTTCTTAACATTGTGGATTTGTCTACAAGATATAAAATGAAAATAAATTGCTTCACCCTATGTCTGTGATGGCTGCTTATTAATACAATTTATGCATTGCTAATTTTGAAAACTGTCCTAGTTGAATACACAGTATGCATCAGGAGTCCAAATAAAAATTGACATATTTGAAACACATAATTTAAACCAGTAATGAAACTAGTTGGGTTTTGATAAATAACTGCATCACAGATATAGAATGAATGCTGTATTTTCACAAGTTACCAATATATTAAGAAGTTTAATAGAATTCTCCAATTAATTTATCTGTAAATAAACACCCTTTCTTATTTACCAGTATTGGTTAAATGTGTTTTTTTCATTTTGTGGTTGCATTTGAAGTGATTTATGAAACTACTATAGATTCTCGGATTTCTGTTCGTTCAAGGGAAGGCAAAAACCTTGAAGAAATATGTGGTCAGATTTATTTCACTGCAGCTGTTTCTTACCAGAATAAAATGTTTATCCTCTTTTAAACCCAAACTTTAACATGCACACAAATCCATCATTCATTACATAATGGTAACATTAATACTGACACAATGTTTTCAGGCACCAGATACCTGTGTCTTTCCACATTCTTTTGTAGTATTACCTAATGACCCTAAAAAAATCTCTGATGGGATAGTATACAATAGCATAGCATACAATAACAGCCAAAGTCCTTATAGCAGAAAAAAAAAATTGGAAAGTAAATCCAAATACTTTTGTTTTGAAAATTCCTAGCTGTCAGTTCTTTTGACGTGCCATTTATCTGACTAAACATTACTTCATGACCTCATCATTCTGACAAATTTAACATAATCCTTTTGTGGTTTTCTATGTAGGGATTATTTTTAATCTTACAAAATTAAGTATCAATTTATTAGACACTGCGTATTGCTTTTACTTTTGACCAGTATATTCAAAGTACCACACATGAATTATGTTAATATTATACCTATTTTGATGTTAAGACAATATGTAAAATTAAAGGTAATGAATTATTTAACTGACTTTGATGTGTATAAATTGAAAGCTATGAATGACTATACCAAAATTTTGTGTTATTTCGTCAAGTTATAACCAAATATACTTCAAATAATGTCAGCCGATGTTTGTGTGGCAATTGCAAATTGATAATTTATAGGTTTTTAAAAATTCTTTTAAAGATCTACTTTAAATATGATTTTCCCATTTATATGATTTCAATCACTGGTCCAATTATACACATATATAGATTTAATAATATTTTAGGTTTCCTTCCAAACATTTTATACTTAAGTAAATGCTAGCAATTTATACATATTTCATAGTCGATGAATGTTTTTGCTTCTGTGTTTGTGTGTGTGTTCTATGACTTGTTGGATATAAATGTCATAGTATCTTGTAATCTTTTTCAGAGGGGCTTCTGAACAATGCCAGGGATACAAGTGTCATGGATACTCTACCACTGAATGGTAACCATGGCAATAGTTACAGCATTGCCAGCGGCGAATACCTGAGCAACTGTGTGCAAATCATAGACCGTGGCTATAACCATAACGAGACCGCCTTAGAGAAAAAGATTCTGAAGGAACTCACTTCCAACTATATCCCTTCTTACCTGAACAACCACGAGCGCTCCAGCGAACAGAACAGGAATCTGATGAACAAGCTGGTGAATAACCTTGGCAGTGGAAGGGAAGAAGATGCCATTGTCCTGGATGATGCCTCCTCGTTTAACCACGAGGAGAGTTTGGGCCTGGAACTCATTCATGAGGAATCTGATGCTCCTTTGCTGCCCCCAAGAGTATACTCCACCGAGAACCACCAGCCACACCACTATACCAGAAGGCGGATCCCCCAAGACCACAGTGAGAGCTTTTTCCCTTTGCTAACCAACGAGCACACAGAAGATCTCCAGTCACCCCATAGAGACTCTCTCTATACCAGCATGCCGACACTGGCTGGTGTGGCCGCCACAGAGAGTGTTACCACCAGCACCCAGACCGAACCCCCACCGGCCAAATGTGGTGATGCCGAAGATGTTTACTACAAAAGCATGCCAAACCTAGGCTCCAGAAACCACGTCCATCAGCTGCATACTTACTACCAGCTAGGTCGCGGCAGCAGTGATGGATTTATAGTTCCTCCAAACAAAGATGGGACCCCTCCCGAGGGAAGTTCAAAAGGACCTGCTCATTTGGTCACTAGTCTATAGAAGATGAGACAGAAATTGAAACCAACAAAACTGCTAACATCTTGTTGACTGTTCTGAGTTGATATAAGCAGTGGTAATAATGTGTGTACTCCTAAATCTTTATGCTGTCCTCAAAAGACAAACACAAACTCTCAGACTTTTTTTTTTTTTTTAATGGGATTTTTAGGTCAGCCCAGGGGAGAAAGATAACTGCTAAAATTCTCCTGTACCCCATCCTTTCTTGTCCTTTCCCCTTCAGTTGGAGACTTCATTATGTTAATGAACAAGATATGAAGAAAATGGCACTCATTGTGGCCTTGTTGAATTACATTGTGTCTGTTTTAACATCTCTGATGCTCTGTTACTAAAATTACAAGGACCTGCTTTTTAAAAGGCCAGAACAGTTGTCTGAAATTAGTAACAATGCTGCATCTAGATTGGAGTGCTGCACAAGCAAACATAAAAGCAAAGCAAAACTGTATCAAATAGGGTTTTCGGTCACTCACAACCTGAATTCACCACAACTGCAATAGCTGTGGAAAACAAAATAAAACAACAAAATTAATAATGAAATGGAGGGGAATTCTAGAATTATATGCTAAATGCATATTTTATCATTTGCTGTATTAACTGATGATAAAACTAATGGCAGAAAAAAGTTGAACAATTTCTATGTAATGTACAGATACTAGCATTGCACATATAGTCTGCTTTCTGTTCCTCCAGAATTTGAGTCCTGTTAATGTAGTAGAAAAAAAAAATTTCTTTTTCTTTTGTGCTGGTCTTGCAAGTTTGTCTACCAGTAAGAGAGCAAAGTTTCCTTCCTTTCTTCTCTTTCTTCATTTTCTTTCTTTTTTTCTTTTTCGCCTTTTTTTCCTTTAAAATTTCGCCTGGCAAAAAATAAATAAATGAAACTATCACTTTATAAGAATCATTTTCTAGTAATGCAAACAAATTATTTTTTACAAAAAAATAAAATAAATAAAATTAGACTTCCTTCCCTCACTATATATCTTTATGCAGTCAGAATATTTCCAACAGTGTTTTTTGCAAACTAGAGCAGGACAAACTTTTATGTTTACAGGGCACATCTGTTGTAATGCAAAGCATATTTGGCAAGCAGTTCATCACCAGGACACTAGCTATGATTCTAGAAGTCAAAAGGTGTCTATAGAACTAGTGGGACTTCTGCATGTGAAAACGGTTTTCCATAGGCATTAAAGTGCTGAATGCTCAGTCTGATCCCCAAGTGGGCACCTGCACTACCGATTTTTAGAAGAAATTCACTCCCTCGTAGTAAGAATTGAAAGGTCAAATTATTTTGAAGTGATTTTTTTTAAAAAAGTCTTCTGTTTATTAACAGGAAAATTTATTTATTTGACAGGATTTTGAGTAATGTAGGAATACAAAAGGTAAATTAGCAGCACATATAATTTTTTTTTTAATTTATGATCCATTTTGTATGGTCTCAAAGTTGGATGACCTCATTACTAATATTTGTTGTAAAAGTGAAACTTGTTTGCCAACCAATAAACAACTGATTGAGATTTAGAAGATATTGTATTGATGTATGTACTATATGATTAATTAGTCTTTTTATTTTTCTCGCCTTTCTTTCCTTCTGTTTTCAATACATAAACTTTGCTAATCCTCCATGGCCCAAATGAGCCATGCAAAAGAAATCACTCTGCCTAGATGAATAAGCTAAGCACAAAATCTTACAGGTTTGCAGACAAAGTAAACCAGAAAATGGAATGGGCATGTTTATTTTGGCTGAAATCAGATGCATCACTTAATTTTGAGCAGGTTAACATATATGTTACTATTTACTATCTAAAACCAGGTGCAGTCACTATGCTTACCTTTGAAAATAGATTCAATCAGAGATATAAATATCAAATTTGGGGTCTGGGTGAGTCATATTTTTTTTTCCTCCTTTGTACATTCCATTTTGATGTTAGAAATTCAAATTTCCTGAATTTGCTAAAAGCTGCAAAGAGAATATTCATTTTATAAAGATATAATAAGACTTTTATTGTGTTTTTTTCTTATTCTATGTGATGGAAATAGGAAAAGATAAAGAAGTTCTTTCCAAGAAATTTTCTAGATCTCTCATTACTGCAGATCCTTTATAGCAGTGTCCAGGTACAGATCCCCTATTAGGGCAAAGCTAAACGGAATCTGCCAAATTATAATTTCTCCTGTGGCGTGTTTTATCTTGGGGTTTCCTTTTTCAAAAATCTAAACACTATCCATCTATAAATGACTATCTTAAACCAAGTTTAGAGAATGGCCAATAATCTGTATATAGTTTATAAATACATGACAAAAAAATTTCTGCTGGGCCAGAGTGCATCATAACCTTCACATCACCTCAAAATATTTTATGTATCATTCCTTTTTAGTCAATTGGCATGAATATTTTTTAAGTCTACAGATTTTATGTTGGAGGAGAATGACAAGCATTAATGGTAATTCGGTTTTCTCACACCACACTATGGCAATATTAGCACGTCCAAGGCGTTTAACCCACCTGATACGAGAATACATTTGGCAATAAAAGAATCCTTTTTAGATGTGTTTATGGTAACTTCAGAAACACAAATGTGGTCTGTGGATTATGAGCACTTATGCTTGTTTTGTCAAACAGTAACCTACATGAAAGTATCTCTGTCAGTAAGAAGCTGGTTTCACAGAAAAATGGGGAAACTACCTCAATTCAGCTTGCTGATTTTCTGACATTGCTACCTCCCTGCCCATTATTTTTGTGTTTCTATATGGAAAATTGAAGCAGGTAGCCTCTCAAGCTCTACATAGACCAAGTTGAAGAAAGATCACTTGAATACATAAACTGGTGCAGAAGAACATTCAGCATATAAAGTTACTACCACGCTCTTGCATCAAGAAAAAAGAGTGAGATTTTTGAACTCTATACATCATAAATGGCATGCTTTCAGAGAGACTTAAGATCCCAAAGATTATAACAGAGAGAGATTTCCCCTGCAAGTTTTATGTAACCATAATAAAAAATTAAAGTGGATAAAGGAACTAATTTTACATATATTTCAATAGAAATTTGCATATATCTAACGTATTCATTTTGCCCTGTTTACACTAGCAAGGGTTGAATTCCTGAACTTGAATCTTCTTCATATACATTTTCTTATAGAGCTGTTGATGATTAATGATTTTTAAATTTTTCTTTTTTCTACCATCTTTTGTGACTCAATTTTTTTAATATCCTGAGACATTTATGATCTGCTTGTCTGTATATTTTTATGTGTTCATCTGACTTTCCAGTAAGAAGTGAATTTCCATCAAACAGATATAGTATAGAGCTATAATACAGCTTATTTAGCCAGTTAGAAGTAAAACTTATGCCACTGAAACAAACAAATGTTTACTTTCTTGTCAAATAATATTTTTGTAACATTTTTAGACTTGGTTGTTTTTCCTCTTTGAAGTCTAGTTCACATGATACTTTATCAGGGACACTAGCTAATGGACCTCATGTTCAGTTAATTCTGAAGCTGATGGATTGTTGCACAGCCCCTGTTCCTAATTGATAAATATTTGTGGCAAAGTCCAAATTTGGTGAAGGAGAAATTGGTTGGAATTAAATTTTATGGGCATCCCTTCCTGTTTCCACTATATTATAATTAAACACACTGAAGTTGAATAATAAATTACTGTGCTAAAATAATTATAATAACAAAAACGAACTGACAGAACAATTATCTTGAAGTAACAATAATCAGGAAAATACATTAATAAAAAGCAGGCAAGGGAAATATCCTTAACTTCCTGTAAAAAAATAATTCACAATGCCTCTAAATTAAGATGTAGTTTATCATCTGTATTTTAAAATATCCATCATAACTAAAAATGTTGACATAGTAAGGAAAGGATCTTTAAGATTTAGGTTTAAGATTTTTATCAATATTGATTGGTATGACAAAACTTTTCATAATAGATATAAGCATATAAGGGAATTAGTAACATTTATAAAGGACCCACATATTTAATTTTAGGCATTGTCTTCAGCTTCCCTGGATCCCCAACACATGTTGAAATGTTATTGTCAAGCTTGCTTACTTTAAGGAATGACATTAAAAACTTTGACTGACTTTCTACATTACTGTAAGGACCAAAAGGGAGAGGAAAAATAGTTTATGAGTTGTCTAAAGATCAACTCCAGACTAATCTATATCATCCCCTAATAATAAACAATTTGTGTTTATAATTTGTCTATCAGTACTGTACCAAAGTGCTACTGCTTGGATTTTTCTGCTGTATTAAAGAGATGGGGTCTTGCTCTGTCACAAAGACTGAAGGGCAGTGGCACAATCCCAGCTCACTGCAGCCTCAGACTCTTGGTCTCAAGTGATCCTCCTGTCTCAGCCTCCTGAGTAGCCGTGATTACAGGTTTGAGCCACAGCACTTAGCCTGTGATGTATTGTGGAGGGGAAAAAACACTACAGAACTACAATGCATGTCAATTCATTTAGAGAGTGAAAAAACCAAAAACTCAGTCTTAATTTTTTAGTTTTGAGCAGATCTGAAGATATTGGCGTGAATATCCTTTCTTCTCTAAGAAAATTTTTGAGATAAAATAACAATATATATGAACTTCCCAGTATATTGTAGACCAAGGTGTTGAAATTTAATTAGTTCATTTCTAGTGATTCATAATTTTAACTTACCACATAAACAATTACTATGCATTTCTAAGTAATGCTTTCAATATAGCTTATGTTAGATTTCTGCACATCATTAAATTAGGAAGATGGAGGCACAAAAGCAAAGCAACAACATTGCACAATAGATTATGGAAGCATTATTGTGCAAATGGATTTTACATAAGCTTTTTTGAGTTCATAAAATATATTCAATGGATCCCAACATTAAATTTAATTTTGTAATCAGCAAATATGTTCTTTATAATATCTGAAGAATATTAAACAACTAAATTTTCATTTGTAGGCTAGCAGAACTTAAATGTGTTGGTAGTTGCTTCTTTCCTGATTAGGCCATAAGAAGAAACTTTCTTATTTACTAATTAACACTGATTACACTCTCTTTGGTTTAAAAGGGAAAGTTTCACCTGTACACATACTAACACACTCTGATTCCACTTATTTACAGCCTGCAGAAGAAATAGCTTGTTTACGATATTTAAAACTTCGTGATTTCTGCAATAAAACAGGTAGTTAATATAGTTTTGCATAATGTCATTGAAAGATATTGCTATCCCTTCTTTATTTGAAAAAAAAATTTAAAGTCAGCATTTCTTTCACATCTAGCACCTCTAAGTTACTATTCAAATGTCTTGATTTCAGCTAAGTTTTGATGTTTCTTTTTCTCTTAGTAGTGTGTCAAGAGCATTGTTCTCATTTGATGATTTGTGTCCCATTAGAGTATTTCAAAGGTAAATGCAAACTAATTTTTAAGAAGAATTGTGAAAGAACTTTGACTTATGTGAAAAAATCAAGAATGACTATACATGAACAAATCTCTATTGGGGTAAACAAGTCTCTTCAACTACAATATGAACAACAGAAGAGCAGAAACCAACCAAGTTAGTAAACTTATGGTGAGGTGACAGGACCTAAACTAGAGTTACAGAGAAAAGTTTCCCAGGAAAGAATAATGAAGTCATTTGCAGTGATAAAAATCTTATAGACTATGCCAAATGTTACAGGTGTATTCCAAAAAGTAAAATTGGAGTTTCTTATATTCTGATATTCTGCTAATTCCACAGGAAACAGTAAATACTTTAAACACTCTTGAGATATTTCTTATCTAGCTATACCTTGTCTCAAGGAAACATCAATATTTTATAAATGTTTCTTAAATATAAGTATTTTGTCTCAATTCATCTTCACTCTCTAATCTGCTGACTCTATTCAACACCAACAGAGCTAATGCTTTTAGTAGCTTTGTACTGTTTAGAGCTCTATTATGAATCTTTCTAATACATATGAAATTAATATTATATTAGAATTATGTACATTGTACAAAATAATTCATAACCAAGCAATATTCATACTATAGAATAATTTATTATTATATATATGAATATTACATTGAGACTGAACAAATAACTACTCTGCTCCAAATATTACTCTCAAGTTCTCTGCCTTTAATTATTGTAGTCAATTCATAAAATTCTACATACAGTTGTACATGGTGGGTTATCAAAGTACTCCATAATCCAAATGCACCTAAAAGTATTCCCAATGCTCCTTTCATTCTAGAATACTAAAGGAAAGAGTTTGAAAGAAGAGGAAAGTAAAGCAGGCTTCTAACTATACAATTTAAACATGGCCATTCAGATTGAATAATTTTTAAATGATGATGCTCCACTCTTTGATCTATAGATGAGGTTACAAAAGATTTACAATTAGTTCAAAATCAGAGGATTTTAAATCTTAAAGGAGTTAAGTTCATCTCAATGATCCAAGACTACAAAAATTCATGCTAAATTGGCAAGGAAATATGTTTAAAACCAAGACCTAAAATAGCTTTCTAAGTTTAAAAATCCCTGTGTTTCTTCTGAATGTAAAACAGGCAAAATGATCCTGACTTCAAAATGAAATATATTGATTGTTATCAAAAGATGTTTGGCAAAGTTAAGTCAGTATCTTCAATGCTTTAGCAGTAGGTAGAAGTCTTTGGGGTTGGAACTCAGGATACAGTGACTAGGACAGAGTATATTCTTAGACTAATCAGTGCCTAGTCCTCTGGAGTATTTTTTAATGCCCTGAATTTCAAGTTGTCAAACTGGTTTACATATTGAATGACATTTTGAATCAATAAAAATGAGAAAAAACATTCAAATTTGGTTTTCATGTCTCATTTGAGAATAAGGATTTCCTTCATCACCCTAAGTAATAAAAACTGATATGTCTTGAAACAACTACAGATAATCAGAATGTGTTCATTTATAAAGTATCACTTGTTTGTATATTTTAACGCTGACCTTTGCCTGTGAACTAGAAAATCAAGATTTGTAGAGTCAGGTTGATTTGCCTTCATTTGATTTCTGCGAATGCATTGGAAGTGGATGGATAACTTGGAAGTTTTTCCATACTGTTTTCCGCCTTGCCAAGCATTAAATCTAATTCAAAATATGTCTTTCTAAAAAACAATAGTTTATTTTTAAAACTAACAACTAATTGTCCTATTCCTTGTTGATAAGAAAACTCACTTTTTAGAAACAAGTATAGCTATTGTGGCTTTGGTCTCCTAGGATCCTCATATATTTACACATGGCGTTATTCTTTTCATATACACCTACCAGATTTCAAGCTATTGGATATTTCCCTTGTACAACCTTTACATCCTTTTTTTTTTTTCTTAAATGCTCTGTACAATCACATGTAAAGTCATCAGCTACAAACCTCAATAAAAATATCAATAAACAAGAAGTGATGTAGTTACTGTTATTATATGGTATTACCAAAACTTTGATTTTGGGATAGTGTTTCAAATTTCAGGATAATAACTGAAACATGGGTTCCTAATATATTTCCTATGTCCACTACCTCACACCCTGCCACCCTCCCCTTCATGCATTGAAAATATAATGAAAGACCTTTTTAACTTTCGTTTTCAGAGAACTGCTGCCACCAGAGGCGTCTATAAGGCAATTTTTCTCTTCCAGAAAGATAGAAAGTTAAATTAAGAATTTACTGTTTGATCTTGAAATTTGCCATTAATGAGATATAATCAAATTTAGTCTTATATCTACTGTCTGGTCTTATTTCTCCTTATCTCAAACTAGGGAGTAGGACAGTCAGTCACCAACCAACCTCTGGTCCAAATAAGAGTTTAGAGCTATGAGTTCTGACATGTCATTCTTCTTTTGAATAAAAAGTTGTATATATATTAGTAAATATTTTGGATCACAAAGATAGATGTCATATAATCATTATTCTGTAGTGTCACGGATTCTGATTATTTAGCTTACTAACTCTGAATGTCAGTTGAATGAGCGCAAATATCAGCTGGATAAATCAAATTCAGATACCAGTTTTTTATAACATTGAAAATTCATTTCCATAAGAAATATTCTGCAAAGGAAATGGAAGAGAATCAGCAGCTCCTGAGTGCCTAATGTATGTCTGGCCCTTTACATAGCCTCATTTGATCTTCCCAATAATGTGACAAAAGGGAATATATTACTGTGTACTCCTTTTATGGAGGAAACTGAAATTCAGATCTCACAGTCACAGAGCTATTGTGTTTTGAACCAAAATCTCTATTTATTAATCATCTTATACTGCATCAACAAAATGATTAGTTGAAAAGAAATGAACCAAACCCTTTTCATTTAAATAAGGGGAGGAAACAGGCATTCAAAGAAATGTTGCAATAACGTGGAACTCACAGTTTGTGTGAACCTACTTTATAAGATATTTAATATATCTATAAATATAATATATACGTACAAAGATAGAAAGAGATCAATATATCTATTTCTATTTATCTATCTATCTATTGAGAGAGAAGAGAGCCCTGACTTTTGAATTCTGGTTCTGTCACTTATTCTGTAAGTTTCAACAAATTAACTTCTCTAAGAATAGGGTTTCTCATCTCCAAATATCTAAATACAGCATTTTGTCTGTGATACACATATATATAGTGTACTAGGTACGCATAAAATTCTCATCCAGGAAATTCTTAAACAGATTCTGGAGTAGTACTAAGTAAATTTTGCTGGTGTCTTGTTGATTCTATTGGTCCTCTCACCCCCAATAATGGTTAGATAATAGTAATCTGTTTCTGAAATCAAATTCTAGTTAAAGTTCCACTTTAATATGTATGGCTGGCTCATTTGATTGTTATGGCATGTATAATAATTAGAAGTTTATGTACAGAAATTTTCAAAATTTAATCTTTACACTACAGTTTTAACAACTGTATTTCCAATGTGATAACACATCATTTTGTAGTCTATATTCAGCAGTTTGCACCTGATAAAAAGAGATGGCATTGCACTTCAGCCTGGGCAACAAGAGCGAAACTCTTTCTCAAAAAAAAAAAAAAAAAAAAAAAAAAAAATGGTTCTAAGTTTAAATACATTTAGGAGATGTGAAACGAAATACAACACAGATTTTTAAACTGTAGGATTTCAGAGAATGCACTGCAAAACTCCAAGAGGAACATATATTGTGCTGTTTACTAAAATTGTTTGGACCTGAAATCCTCAAGGAATCTGAAGAGCAATACATTATGAACCTGTTGATTCATGAAACACAGTTTGTGAAACACCCCTCAAAATATTTTTTTACTATTGAGGTTTTTTTCTGAATATTTTATGTTCATGAAATACTGGAGGTGTGACTCCTCCAATACAGGTATTAATTGGCTTTATAACTCATGATTTAATATTTTTAAAGTATCCCCACTAAATTTCTGCTCCTAATCTTTAGGTGAAGAAAGAAAAATTGAGACTAACACTGCCCTAAGAATTCTGCCCTAACCGTAGAATCTCTATATTTTAATATAGCTTCCTATCTTCTAATATCAAGTATCTATCTGGCTGCAGCAACTGGAGGGAAAAGGAGACTACCAGCAAATACCTGCAGAGATGCCTGCAAATAAATGAAATGGAAATCTTGTTAAAATGCAAATTTGGATTTTTGTCAGTCTTTGGGGGTGAGGGGTCTGAAGTGGTGCATTTCAAACAAGTGCTCAGTGATGACTCTGCGGCTTTTCCAGCTAGTATCAGGGCACTTGGGCTTTCTCCATGTCTTCCATATGCCTGTGATCAGGTTTATTATTTCCTCTGAGTGGTTATTTTTAGCTACTAGGGAATATATTATAGGAAAGGAGAAAAACATGTCTAGATGTTGCTCAATTTTACCAAAAGATAAATATGTTTTGATATTTGGAAATAAATACAGCGTATTCTCAAAGCTGGTAATGGTTACAACGGTACTGAAGCTAAAGCCACGGCTCTTTTAGTCCAGCATGTTAGGTGAAAAACGTCATGGGAAAAGGATACACACACACACACACACGCATGTATGTGTGTGCCTGTGTGTCTTATGTGTTTATGTATATGTCTCTGTGTAACTGCATATATATAATTGCATATATATGTAAAATATACACATATACATGAAGTAATTGCTTATCATGAAAAATGATCTTAGCTAAGTGTTATTTTCCTCATAAACACTTATCTAAGACATGGTGGAAATAGCTATTAGAGATGACTAACATTTTTAGCATGTGAAACATTAATCTGACTGTTGCAATTGGAGATACTTGCTGGTCTTCTCTTTGTGTAAAGTGGAGAATAATCACATAGGTAGGTATGACAAGAAGTGAAAAATTAAAGAATGTCCAGGAAGTAATATCACTTTGAATTTTATAAATACTTTTTTAAAATATCAATTATAATTTTTTGTTTCATTATAATACTAAAAACTTTATTGCTAGCAAATAATCTTCTTTGATTAAAATATCTCATAGATAAAAGTGAACTTGTTTTCTCTATTTACCTCTGAGACACGTTATTCGGGATTTACTGCCATTAATGGCAGTAGAAAATATAAATGTTTTATCCAAAAGTTTCAAGGATGTTAACTGCTCTGAAGATTTTATGTATACATTGAAATAAAAGATCTTGTCCAGATTGGTGATTGTGTGTTAAATGTATTAATGTCAAAACACATCATTGTATTAAACAAAAATGTCTAATTGTGAATTAGATAATCCTTATAATGAACATGGTCTTTCAGATAATCATAATTATCTGAAAGCAAGACTCATACTGAATTTCCAAGATATTAATTCTCTTTATGTTTCCAATTGGGAAAAAAAAACTTCACTAAAATATTTTATTTTTATTTTGATATTCATGCTTTGCTTACCACAAGATGTAAAGAATTTGTATTTGATATTTAGTATACAGCCTTAATTCCACCAATCAAGCCCATATGCCAAAAATTAACAATTAATTTTAAATGTTGGGAAGAAAAGATAAGGTGTACTCAAATAAAATTCCGCTTGTCTTACCCTTTATACCTCTTAAAGTTGGTCATTTCTCACATCTTAGAAAGTCTTTAGCACATTGTTAATTCTATCGTTCCATTGTGACTGATGAAAACAGAATTCCATTAGTTTCCATTAATGCGGAATAACACAGTAAGAAGAAATAGACAAACTGGAAAAATGCATAAAAACTTTTTTAAAAATAATTTCAACTTTTATTTTAGATTCAGGGGGTTACATATGCAGACTTGTTACATGGGTAGACTTTGTGATGCTAAGGTTTGGGGTAAGAATGGTCCCATGACCCAGGTAATGAGTCGAGTACCCAATAGGTAGTTTTTCAGCCCTAGCTTAGTCTTTAGTTTAAATTTTCATTTATCAAATTTTCATGATTTGTTAGGCTTTTTCCTCTATAATCTAAAATTATTTAATTAATAGAAATTTTTTGCAGTTGCAAACTATGTGTATGTACGTTGCCTAAAAGATTAAAAATAAATAATGATATTATTTGGTTTTTAAAAATGGAATAATATTCAAGAAGACAGAGTCAAGACTGATTACTGACCCTATGAAAAATACAATAATTCAGTGTTACATTTTAGTCACTTATTTTGGAAAGACCTTGATAAAACTTATCTTTCTATTTTCAAATACTGTGAAGGTCAATAGAGTAGTTTTGTATTTCCCAGGCTTCCCTACATTAGAATCACTAGAGCACATTAAAAAGAAAAAAAAAAAAAGTCCAGGTCTCACACCACACTTATTAAATCAAAATCTCTGGGGGTGGTTCTCAGGTATAAGTAAATTCTAAAAGCCCTCCAATGATTCAATGTGCAGTTTGGGCTGAGAATCACAGAGTTAATTGCTTAATGAATATTAGGTATTTGCATTAATCATGTTTAAATATCCTTGAAATATTTAAAAACATTTTAAATGTTTCTTACTTTTTAAAGCAAGAAAGATGAATAAGGAAGTTCAAAATAGAAAATTTCTTGTCCCCAGATGAATCCAGCTAATTGCCTAAATATGGTTTACCTCCCAGTTTATAAAATGGATAGTATATTATTCAAGTACAAAACAACTCGATTATTAAATCATCTTTTTCATGATTTAATTCACAGAATAAACATTCTTATTAAAAATATCTGTGTTTCTATCATCATTTGAGGGGATTATGAATATTATCACAGTAGAAAGAGGTCAGTTATTAACTTTAAATCAGGCAGAATCACAGACACATATCAGGAACTATTTACATGGAACAAAATCAAGTTTTTCTGGAAAATTTAGCAATCCTTGGACCATATGTCTACATGGCATTTAGTACAGCGTAACAACTATCAAAAACCTACTCTTTGTAAAACTTAGTTGTGTATAATTCCATAGAGTAAAGCTATAAGCTGAAGGATTGTCATTTTCTTATTCATAATAAATAATGAAAATAATAATACTTGTTTCTTCAATATGACTTTAAGTGTTGTATTTAGCTTTCGTGCGTCACCCAATTCACATTCTTCTTTTTAAGTTTTAGTAAATAATTGACAGTGATTTCTAAAAGGTTCTCTAGACAGGAATAGTATGGAGGACTGCATCGAAGATAAGAACAATTCATTAGATAGAAGAATCACTTCTGTTTCTTTCTCACACCCACCAGTATTCTCCTTCAATTTTTGGAATAACACATAGAATTATGCATCTGAATTGCCTAAACCAATTAACATATAACTTTCATGGATAATGTGATGGGGCGGCAAATAATTTTTGACTCTAGTGACAACTCCTGATCAACTGGCAATGTCTGTTCAGAGCACAGTCCTCAAACGCTTTCTATAGTATTCGTAAAAAAGAATGCTTTAATGGATTATTTATGTCTGCTATGATGGGGAAAAGAACCAAGGTGAAAATGATCAACTCATGTGCAATTTATATGACATCTCTGACATACAAGTTGTTAACACAAATAACTGACACACATATTTTTTTAGAAGAGTTTGGAGCCCTAAACCTTTGTTTTTTTTTGTTTTTTTGTTTTTGTTTTTGTTTTTTTTTTGATGATAGCTACTTTGGTTACACAATGATAGATAATATTTTCTAAAGGGAGCAGAAAAATTATTTATATCATATATTCTGCTTGTTCCAGATGCTTAATTTATATTACTTATATAAAGCGATGTTTAGAATGATTTTATTTTACATTACTTTTCACAGAGGTATATACTTGAGGTTTCTTCTTTATCCAATCATCACTTCCATCTGGCCACATTCCTAACCAGTCTCCCTTAAGATTTGGACTAAGCTCCATTCAATCTCATTGCAATACAGCATCTTTTTTCTCTTTTTTACTCTTTTCCTACCTATCAATGTTATTCTCAGTCTTCATTTTATGTTTAATCTTAGCCTTCGTCTTTTTCTCTTTTTGTTTCTATGTTGCACAAAAGTCATTTATATCTTATCTGATATTTCTTTGTTCCATCAATCAGCAGCGTCTTGTCTCACTTGGTCTAGAGATTTACTTACCAACTAGCTCTTTCCTGTCTCCCTTCTGTCTCTCAGTAGTCCCAAATCCAGTTTGCTTCAGCCCTCAGCTGCATTTTATTCTAGTCATTTTCATTCATCTCCCAGGGTTTCTCCACCTATCACTCTAAGCTTTTTGTCTTTTCTGTGCATAATGTAAATTCACAGAACTGAAGACCTGAAACAATTCTTGAAACCATTTAGTCCAATTCCTTTATAGACGGTAAACTGAGAACTACAGAGGACACCTGATTATACACCTCATTCATGGCAGAGCTAATTATTGATCGGGATTTCCTAATCAGCACATTTTCCTGTTATTTTTTTTCTATTTACCTTGTTAAACCCTCCTACCATGATATATCTGTTTCATATGTGATCTAGTTTCTCCTTTCCTACTAGGTATTTTTCAGGAGACTTTGGTTTTAAATAACAGAGTCATAATTCACATTTACTTATGGTAAACTTAAAATAAAAAACCAATGCTTTAATAGAATTAAAAGTACTTTTAATGGAATTAATGGAATTTATTGATTCACCTCATCAGGGGTGATTTTGGATGGTGCCACAGCTGGTTGGGAACCAGGACAATAAACACACTAAAGACTTTTTCTGTGTCTTATTTCTGTTTCTTCCTGCTTAATAACTTGATTTTTTTCTACTGAAAGGCACAATTTTATGGTGGCTGAGTGTCCAGACTTTGACTTTAGACTGCCTGAGTTAAAATCCTGCTTCCTCCATTTTCTAGTTTTGTGATTTTGAGCAAATTCCTGTCTGCCCCTAGCTCCCTACTCTGTAAAATTGGGAAAATAATAAAATCTACTACACAGGGCTGCTGGGTAATAGAGTTAAAAGCATGAGTTACTAAATTGTTAAGAACAGTGCCTGACACATAATAAATGCTTAAGGATTGCAACCTATCATTGTTGCAGCAGGACAGCCTCTTTTCATAGACAGAGGCATGTTTGAAAGCAGCTTGGAATTTCAATCAAATGGCTCCATGAGACTATGAAAGATCTCTTCCCTGTAAACTAGTTAGAAAGCTGCCAGGAAGGATTCAGACTTACCACGCTTGGTTCTTTCAACTTTCCCTGAACCAGTTTTGCCCAAAGGATTGGGTACCATGATTGGTCCACCCTAGTCTACTGGTGATATCTTTGGCTAGAACAGCAAAGTCTTACTAGAAGCTGGCATGAGGGGGAAGCTGAACAGATACACCGGTATTAGCATCGGTTGTTACAATACTACAGCTTGCCAAGTCTGTCTGAGATATGATCTTTATGAACTTCATTCTTTCATATCTGAATCGTGCTTCACATCTGATTGAGAGTGGCTATTTATCTTTACTCAATTCCATTTCCATTTCACCAGTGTAATGCTAATGAAAAGCAAAAGTTAAAGTCCCAATTCAATCAATATTACAAAGCTGCACATTATTTTTGGTTGTAATTAATTTCTGTGCTGTCCTTAACAGGCCTTGATTGTAAACATTAGGAAATCAGAAAAAGTTTAGTTCTTCTATTTATCTCTTCTCATTTTCATAACAAAACATTGAATTTCATTCTGTAACTTTGAAATTTTCAAATACAGAAATACTACTTTTTCTAAACACTTACATGTCCTTGAAAAGATAATTAAATTGGTTTTGATGAAAAGTCCTTCCCAAAATAGGATAGAAATAAAAATACTATTAGGTTTAATCCAGGATTAGCAAGAGATATCCAGAAAGGCTTTTACTCTCAGCAAGTCCGAAGGCTTATAGCTGAGGGAGACACACCACCACAATCTGCATATCTAAATACAATAACTGTTACACTCAAAAGGATTCTTCTTTCAGTTTGAAACAATCTTTCAGATAAAATTGGGGGAACTTTCCCAAGGCATACTTTGCACCTAAGCATCTTATCTGAATATGGATTACGGATCTTATCACACAACACACACAAACACACACACACTCGGCTGTTGGAAAAGAAAGAAGTGCAAAATATATATATATATATTCACAACAGGGATGAGAAGGGAAGATTGTTTTCTGTGGAGCAGAGTCACCAACAGCAGCAAGGAAGGACAAATGTGACAGTCTGAAAGACAAAAAGAAGGCCCTCACCAGATTGTCGTCTCCTTGACCCAGGGCTTCCCAGCCTCTAGAACTATGGCACAAGAGGCCCAGGGAAATGGAGGACCTGGCTTGCTCACACAGCAGAATCAGAACTAAGACCCAACAATCTTTTCTCTTAACTGAGAGTAACTTCTACCAGACCACAATATTTGGACACACAGTGCGCTTTGAAGTAGGAGAAGATAAATCCAGGATCAAATATGTTTTGGGGTTTATTTTCCATCATCTCAGTGACTTCCAGTCTCCAGCTTCTGAGTCTTTTTGCCAGAGGGCTTCAAACTCATGTCTGGGGCAAGCCAAAAGCATGGCGTGGCGGGGGGGGCGGGGTTTCATTCCCCAGGAGAAACACTTAAGCAGTGTAGGATGGGTGCTCTGTATGTGTGTGTACATATACACACAATTCCAGCAGACAAAAAGGAATCCTTTTTTTTTTTCCAATTTCATAGAGACTCCAAGAGGAGTATGCTATGCACTGGGGGATGCACATTCTTTGAGTCGAGGAGAAGATACAATTCCTTGTATAATGCCATAGGATTTCCAGCTACCAAAAGAATGCGGAAGTTCACAGCAATTACAATTCTGCCTCTTCTGCTCCATGATCCATCTGTGTATAGAGTTGTGTTTTATTTTTTGGGATTCTCAGTTTTATTCTAAGTGGCCTGAGGTTTTATAAGTAAACAAAAAGAAGATGTGTTGCTAAAATTTCATTTTTCTCTTGAAGTATTTCCAGAAATATGAAAACCCAGACAAAAATAAAAACTTATTGAGTAGTCTCATTAAAAAAATAGATTGAAGTGTTCCAAATCTGAGACTCAGTGACTTGGACATACATCGGAATAAATTACTTGTTATTTCCAATAGATTTAATTTAAAACAAGCTACAGAGGAGATTATCATAAGGAAATGATACAAATCTTTAATTAGAATAATTGAAACCTAATTGTGATTTAATTACAGATAAGATTAAATTTTATCAAGTTAAAAAAAGTTCAAGTGAATGGTAATGCTTGATTGAAGATTCGCTAGATTTAAAAGGCTAGATTTATTTTGGAATTGTGGAATTTGATTATAAAAAAAGAACTATATCTTTATCTATGTATGTCGGCTTCACATTAAAGCAATTGCATGATTTTGGTAAACTATAGTTTTGAAGGTGATAGAAGGATCTGTGATTTTCATTTCCTGTTATCCCAGATAAATAACAACATACAAAATCAACATATACTTTAAATTTTCTCAGAGGAGTATCAGCTTCAAGATCAACACACAATACTGAGGATTAAATCACACTTGGGGCTTATGTAGTCGCATGCCCAAAGTGTTTGAAAATGCTTTCAATAGAAGGGAGTGCTTAAAAGGATTATAATTCTCAAGACTATTGTAACTAAGCATATTGTGCTACAAATAAATCCTGATGTAACTGTTACAGAAAAACAGGTGCTGTAAAGACCATCCTTCAGAGAGAAAATACAAACTGTCTATGCATATAATAAAATTTATTGACTAAATGAGCTAGAGCTCTGGTGTCTCCAGAGTTTTAGAATGCTATTCAGCAATTATGTCCCTATTGAGATTTAATTATCCCATTAGATATTTATTTACTACTACATATTAAGTTAGAGTACACCATTAGGGTCAGTGGAATAATAAATACATAACTGCTGCTAGATGGAAACAGCTTAGCCAAAAAATTATTTCCAATTATTTTGCAAATATTTAACACTATGCTCAGAACTATGCCTTGCCTATCGTAAGCATTTAATAAACATTTTATTTATTGTATTTTAAGTTCTGGGATACATGTGCAGAACGTGCAGATTTGTTACATATGTACACACGTGCCATGGTGTTTTGCTGCAACCATCAACCTGTCATCTACAGTAGGTGTTTCTCCTAATGCTATCCCTCCCCTAGCCTCCCACCCCTTCATAGGCCCTGGTGTGTGATGTTCCCCTCCTTGTGTCCATGTGTTCTCCTTGTTCAACTCCCACTTATGAGTAAGAACATGCAGTGTTAGGTTTTCTGTTTCTGTGATTGTTTGTTGAGAATGATGGTTTCCAGCTTCATCCATGTGTCTGCACAGGACATACACTCATCCATTTTTATGGCTGCATAGTGTTCCATGGTGTATATGAACAATATTTTCTTTATCCAGTCTATTATTGATGAGCATTTGGTTTGGATCCAAGTCTCTGCTCTTGTGAACAGTGCTGGAATAAACATACGCGTGCATGTGTCTTTATAGTAGAATGATTTATAATCCTTTGGGTATATACGGGTATATACCCAGTAATGGGATTGCTGGGTCAAATGGTATTTCTGGTTCTAGATCCTTGAGGAATTGCCACACTGTCTTCCACAATGGTGGAACTAATTTATCATCCCTCAAACAGGGTAAAAGCATTCCTATTTCTACACATCCTCTCCAGCATCTGTTGTTTCCTGACTTTTTAATGATCGCCATTCTAACAGGAGTGAGATAGTGTCTCATTGTAGTTTTGATTTGCATTTCTCTAATGTCCAGCGATGATGAACTTTTTTCATGTTTGTTGGCTGCATAAATGTCTTCTTTTGAGAAGTGTCTGTTCATATCCTTCGCCGACTTTTGATGGAGTTGTTTGTTTTTATTCTTATAAATTTGTTTAAGTTCTTTGTAGATTCTGGATATTAGCCCTTTGTCAGATGGATAGATTGCAAAAATTTTTCCCATTCTGCAGGTTGCCGGTTCACTCTGATAATAGTTTCTTTTGCTGTGCAGAAGCTCTTTAGTTTAATTAGATCCAGTTTGTCAATTTTGGATTTTGTCGCCATTGCTTTTGGTGTTTTAGTCACGAGGTCTATGCCCGTGCCTATGTTCTGAATGGTATTGCCTAGGTTGTCTTCTGGGGTTTTTATGGTTTTAGGACTTCCATTTAAGTCTTTAATCCATCTTGAGTTAATTTTTGTGTAAGGTGTAAAGAAGGAATCCAGTTTCAGTTTTCTGTATATGTCTAGCCAGTTCTCCCATCACCATTTATTAAATAGGGAATCCTTTCCCCGTTGCTTGTTCTTGTCAGGTTTATGAAAGATCAGATGGTTGTAGTTGTGTGGTGTTATTTCTGAGGCCTCTGTTCTATCCCATTGGTCTATATATCTATGTTGGTACCAGTACCATGCTGTTTTGGTTACTATAGCCTTGTAGTATAGAAATCAGGTGTGTGATGTCTCCAGCTTTGTTCTTTTTGCTTAGGATTGTCTTGGCTATATGGGCTATTTTTTGGTTCCATATGAAATTTAAAGCAGTTCTTTCTAATTCTGTGAAGAAAGCCAATGGTAGTTTATTGGGGATAGCATTGAATCTATAAATTACTTTGGGAAGTATGGCCATTTTCACAACATTGATTCTTCCTATACATGAGCATGGAATGTTTTCCTGTTTGTGTTCTCTCTTATTTCCTTGGCAGTGGTTTGCAGTTCTCCTTGAAGAGGTCCTTTGCATCCCTTGTAAGTTGTATTCCTAGGTGTGGTTTTCTCTTTGCAGCAATTGTGAATGGGAATTCACTCATGATTTGGCTCTCCGTCTGTTATTGGTGCATAGGAATGCTTCTGATTTTGTATACTGAGACTTTGCTGAACTTGCTTATCAACTTAAGGATATTTTGGGCTGAGATGATGGGGTTTCTAAACATACAATCATGCCATCTGCAAACAGGGACAATTTGACTTCCTCTCTTCCTATTTGAAAACCCTTTATTTCTTTCCCTTGCCTAATTGCCCTGGTCAGAACTTCCAATACCATGTCGAATAAGAGTGGTGACAGGGGGCGTCTTTGTCTAATGCTGATTTTCAAAGGAAATGCTTTTGGCTTTTGCCCATTCAGTATGATATTGACTGTGGTTTTGTCATAAATAGCTCTTATTATTTTGAGATACATTCCATCAATACCTAGTTTATCGAAAGTTTTTAGCATGAAGGAGTGTTGAATTTTATTGAAGGCCTTTTCTGCATCTATTGAGATAATCATGTGGTTTTCATCATTGGTTCTGTTTATGTGATGGATTACGTTTATTGAATTGCATATGTTGAGCCATCCTTGCATCCCAGGGATGAAGGTGACTTGATCATGGTGGATAAGGTTTTTGATGTGCTGCTGGATTCATTTTGCCAGTGTTTTATTGAGGATTTTTGCATCAATGTTCATGAGAGATATTGGCCTGAAATTTTCCTTTTTTGTTGTGTCTCTGCCTAGTTTTGGTATCAGGATGATGCTGGCCTCATAAAATGAGTTAGGGAGGAGTCTTTCTTTTTTTATTGTTTGGAATAGTTCCAAAGCTCCTCTTTGTGCCTCTGGTAGAATTCAGCTGTGAATCTAACTGGTCCGGGGCTTTTTTTTTTTTTTTTTTGGTTGGCAGGCTATTAATTACTGCCTCAATTTCAGAACTTGTTATTGGTCTATTCCAGGATCTGACTTCTTCATGGTTTAGTCTTGGGAAGGTGTATGTGTCCAAGAATTTAACCATTTCTTCTAGATTTTCTAGTTCACTTGTGTAGAGTTGTTTATAGTATCCTCTGATGGTACTTTGTATTTCTGTAGGGTCAGTGGTGATATTCCCTTTATCCTTTTTTATTGTATCTATTTGATTCTTCTCTCTTCTTTATTAATCTGGATAGCAGTCTATCTTTTTTGTTAATCTTTTCAAAAAACGAGTTACTAGATTCGTTGATTTTTTGAAGGGTTTTTTATGTCTCTATCTCCTTCAGTTCTGCTGTGATCTTAGTTATTTCTTGTCTTCTGCTAGGTTTTGATTTTGTTTGCTCTTGCTTCTCTAGCTCTTTTAATTGTGAAGGTAGAGTGTTAATTTTAGATCTTTTCTGCTTTCTTTTATGGGAATTTAGTGCTATAAATTTCCCTGTAAACACTGCTTTAGCTGTGTGCACAGATTCTGGTACATCATGTCTTTGTTCTCATTGGTTTCAAACAACACCTTTATTTCTGCCTTAATTTTGTTATTTACATGGTAGTCATTCACGAGCAGGTTGTTCGGTTTCTATGTAGTTGTGCAATTTTGAGTGAGTTTCTTAATCTTGAGTTCTAATTTGATTGCACTGTTGTCTAAGAGTATTTGTTATGCTTTCCATTCATTTGTATTTGCTGAGGGGTGTTTTACTTCCAATTATGTGGTCAATTTTAGAATAAGTTTGATGTGGAGCTGAGAAGAATGTATATTCTGTTGATGTGGGGTGGAGAGTTCTGTAGATGTCTACTAGGTTGACTTGGTCCAGATCTGAGTTCAAGTCCTAAATATCTTTGTTAATTTTCTGTTTTGTTGATCTGTCTAGTGTTGACAGTGGGGTATTATAGTTTCCCACTATTATCGTGTATAGGAGTCTAAGTCTCTTTGTAGGTCTCTAAGAACTTGCTTTATGAATCTGGGTGATCCTATATTGGGTGCATATATATTTAGGATAGCTAACTCTTTCTGTTGTGTTGATCCCTTTTCCATTATATAATGTCCTTCTTTGTCTTTTTTTATCTTTGTTGATTTAAAGTCTATTTTATCAGAGACTGGGATTGCAATCCTTGCTTTTTCTTTGCTTTCCATTTGCTTGGTAAATATTGCTCCATCCCTTTATTTTGAGCCTATGTGTGTCTTTGCATGTGTTATGGGTCTCCTGAATACAGCACGCCAATGGGTCTTGACTCTTTATCCAATTTGCCAGTCTATGTCTTTTCATTGGGGCGTTTAGCTCATTTACATTTAAGATTAATATTGTTATGTGTGAATTTGATCCTGTCATTATGATGTTAGCTGGTTATTTGGCCCATTAGTTGATGCAGTTTCTTCATAGTGTCAATGGTCTTTACAATTTGGCGTGTTTTTGCAGTGGCTGATACCGGTTTTTCCTTTCCATATTTAGTGCTTCTTTCAGGAGCTCTCTTGTAAGGCAGGCCTGGTGGTGACAAAATCTCTCAGCATTTGCTTGTCTGTAAAAGGTTTTATTTCTCCTTCACTTATGAAGCTTAGTTTGCTGGATATGAAATTCTAGGTTGAAAATTCTTTTCTTTAAGAATGAATACTGACCGCCACTCTCATCTGGATTGTAGGGTTTCTGCAGGGAGATCTCCTGTTAGTCTGATGGGCTTCCTTTGTATATTAACCCGATCCCTTTCTCTGGCTGCACTTAACATTTTTCTTCTTATATTTCAACCTTGGTAAATCTGAGGATAATTTGTCTTGAGATAGCTCTTCTCAAGGAGTATCTTTGCAGTGTTCCTCTTCTTCTCTGTATTTCCTGAATTTGTTTTTACACATTGGACATATATAAATAGGTTTTACTTCATATTGGTGACCCTATAATATAGTTCAATTCAAAAACACTTTTGAAAAAATATTTTTCCTAAAAGCCTAAATATATAATCATGCACATTACAGCCAAAAAACCCTCAGAAAAACAAACAACTAAGAAGTAAAACAAATATAAAATTTTGTGATGTTTACATTGTCATTAAATAATTACATAAAATAATTCTGTGTATATATTCACATATTTGATTCATCATATGTGTCTAATACCAGGTCATGGGTGTTTCTTCTCTCTCAGAATATATATATATTTTTATTTTTTATTTTTTTTTAAATTTATTTATTATTATTATACTTTAAGTTGTAGGGTACATGTGCATAACGTGCAGGTTTGATACATATGTATATTTGTGCTATGTTGGTTCGTTGCACCTATCAACTCGTCATTTACATCAGGTATAACTCCTAATGCAATCCCTCCCTCTGGCATGATAGGCCCCGGTGTGTGATGTTCCCTTCCTGAGTCCAAGGGATCTCATTGTTCAGTTCCCACCTATGAGTGAGAACATGCGGTGTTTGGTTTTCTGTTCTGTGGATAGTTTGCTAAGAATGATATTTCCCAGCTGCATCTATGTCCCTGCTACAAAGGACTCTGCAAACTCGTCCTTTTATGGCTGCATAGTATTCATGGTGTATATAAAGCCACATTTTCTTTAATCCAATCTGTCACTGATGGACAT
Source organism: Papio anubis (assembly GCF_008728515.1). NCBI lineage: Eukaryota > Metazoa > Chordata > Mammalia > Primates > Cercopithecidae > Papio > Papio anubis. Next base: position 106,412,688 of record NC_044978.1, read on the forward strand.
TTGGGTTGATCAAGTCTTTGCTATTATGAATAGTGCTGCAATAAAACATATGTGCATGTGTGTCTTTAGAGCAGCATAATTCTATAATCCTTTGGGTATATCCCCAGTAATGGATGGCTGGGTCATGGTACATCTAGTTCCAGATCCTTGAGGAACGCCATACTGTTTTCCATAATGGTTGAATTAGTTTACAATCCCACCAACAGTGTAAAAGTGTTCCTATTTCTCCACATCCTCTCCAGCACCTGTTGTTTCCTGACTTTTTAATGATCGCCATTCTAACTGGTGTGTGAGATGGTATCTCATTGTGGTTTGATTTGCATTTCTGATGGCCAGTGATGATGAGCATTTTTTCATATGTCTGTTGGCTGTATGAATGTCTTCTTTGAGAAATGTGTCTGTTCATATCCTTGCCCACTTTTTGCAGATGGGGTTGTTTGTTTTTGCTTGTAAATTTGTTTGAGTTCTTTGTAGGTTCTGGATAGTCTTTGTCAGATGAGTAGATTGCAAAAAAATTTTCTCTTCTCCCATTCTGTAGGTTGCCTGTTCACCTTCCATGGTGGTAGTTTCTTTGGCTGTGCAGAAGCTCTTTAGTTTAATTAGATCCCATTTGTCACTTTAGCTTTGCTGCTGTTGCTTTTGGTGTTTTAGACATGAAGTCTTTGCCCATGCCTATGTCCTGAATGGTAATACTACCTAGGTTTTCCTCTAGGATTTTTATGGTATTAGGTCTAACATTTCTAAGTCTCTCTTAATCCATCTTGGAATTACTTTGCTATAA